>NW_020262504.1:0-2925 GCF_003255815.1 Theropithecus gelada | reverse complement strand
GGAGTTTGGTGTACAGTTAATTTTGTCACCAGGTAATCAGCATAATTGTAATACTCAACAGGTAATTATTCAATCTTCATGCTCTTCCCAACCTCCACCCGTAAGCCCCAGTGTCTACTGTTCCCTTGAGTCCATGTGTAATCAATGTTTAGCTCCCACTTATAAGTGAGAACATGGGGTATTTTGTTTTCTGTTCCTGCATTAATTCACTTAGGATAAGAGCCTCAGCTCCATCCATACTGCTGTAAAGGACACAATCTTGTTCTTTTTTATAGCTGCATAGTATTCCATGGTGTATATGTACCACATTTTCTTTATCTGGTCTACTGTTGATGGGCATTTACGTTGATTCCACGTCTTTGCTATTGTGAATAGTGCTGCAATGAATATACACGTGTTTGTCTTTATGGCAGAATAATTATATTCCTTTAGGTATACACCCAGTAGCAGGATGCTGGGTTGAATGCTATGTGCTTTTAGGTCTTTGAGAAATCACTGCACTGCTTTCCACAATGGTTGAATTAATTTACATTCCCACCAGCAGTGTATAAGCATTTTCTTTTCTCTGCAGCCTCATTAGCATCCATGTTTTGATTTTTTAATAATGCCCATTCTGATAATACCCATTCAGACAGGTCTGAGATGGTATCTCATTGTGGCTTTGAGTGCATTTCCTTAATGATTAGCAATATTAATCATTTTTTATATGCTTATTGCCACATGTATGTCTTCTTTTGAGAAACATCTATTCATGTGCTCTGCCCAGCTTTTAATGGGGTTGTTTTTTCATTGTTGATTTGAGTTCTTTATGAGATTCTGGATTAGATCTTTGTCAGATGCAATTTGTAAACCTTTTCTCCCATTCTGTAGTCTGTTTACTCTGTTAATAGCTTCTTTCACTGTGCAGAAGTTAGTTTAATTAGGTCCCACTTGTCAATTTTTGTTTTTGTTACAATTGCTTTGGGGTCTTCATCATTTTTTCCAGTGCTTAAGTCCGGAATGGCATTTCCTGATTTAATAGTTTTAGGTTTTATATTTAAGTCTTTAATCCATCTTGAGTTGATTTTTGTATATCATGAAGGACGGGGGTCCAGTTTCAACGTTCTGCATATGGCTAGCCAGTTATGCTAGCACCACTCATTGAATGAAGTTCTTATTTCATTGCTTTTTTGTCAGCTTTGTTGAGGATCACATGGTATTTGCCTCTATTTCTGGGTTCTCTTACCTGTTCCATTGATCTATGTTTCTCTTTTTGTACCAGTACCATGCTGTTTTAGTTACTGTAGCCTTGTAGTATGATTTGAAGTTGGGTAGTGTGATACCTCAAACTTTGGTCTTTTTGCTTAGGATTGCTTTTACTATTTAGGTTGGGCTTTTGTGGTTCCAAATAAATTTTAGAATGTTTTCTTCTAATTCTGTGAAAAACGCCATTGGTGGTTTGACAGAAATAGTATTGACTCTGTAAATTGTTTTGGGCAGTATTTTAACAATATTGATTCTTCCTATCCATGAGCATGGGCTATTTTTCAATTTGTATTGTTTCTGATTTCTTTGAGCACTGCTTTGTAATTCTCATTGCAGAAATCTTTCATGTACCTGGTTGGCTGTATTCCTAGGTATTTTATACTTTTTACAAAAAGCTACAGCTACTATGAATGGGAATCCATTATTGATTTCACTCATAGTTGGACATTACTGGTGTATAGAAATGCAACTAATTTTTGTACATAGCTTTTGTATCCTGAAACTTTTTTGAAGTTGTTTATCAGATCTTAGGAGCCTTTGGGCAGAGACTACAGGTTTTCTAAATATAGCATTATGTCTCCTGCAAGAGAAACTGACTTCCTCTCTTCCTATTTTTATATGCCTTTTATTTCTTTATCTTTCCTGATCACTAAGCTTAGGACTTCCAGTACTATGTAGAATCAGAGTGGTGAGAGTAGTCATCCCTGTCGTGTTCCAGTTCTCAAGGACAATGCTTCCAGCTTTCGCTCATTCAGTACTGTTTTGGCTGTGGGTCCATCATAGATGGTTCTTATTGAAGTATGTTCCCTCAAAGTGTAATTTGTGGAGGGTTTTTAACATGAAGGGATGTTGAATTTTATTAAAACCCTTTCTGCATCTAAAGAGATGATCATGGTCATGTGGTTTTTGTTTTTAGTTCTGTGTATGTGATAAATCAGATTTATTGATTTGTGTATACTGAACCAACCTTGCAGCCCAACACTAAAGCATGCTTGATTATGTTGGATTAGCTTTTTGATGTGCTGATGGATCTGGTTTACTAGTATTTTGTTGAGGAATTTTTCACCTATATTAATCAGGAATACCAGCCTGAAGTTTTCTTTTTTCATTGTGTCTGTCAGGTTTTGGTATTAGAATCATGCTGGCCTCATAGAATCAGATAGGGAGGAGTCCCTCTGCATCCACATTTTTGAACAGTTTCAGTAAGACTGGTAACAGCTTTTCTTTATACGTCCCGTAGGATTCAGCTATAAATCTGTCTGGTCCAGAGCTTTTTTGTTTGACAGGTTTTTAATTACTGATTCAATTTTGGAACTCATTATTTGTCTGTTCAGGGTTGCAATTTCTTCTTGGTTCAATCTTTGGGGGTTATATCTTTCCAGGAATTTATTAATTTCTTCTAGGTTTTTCTAGTTTGTGTGCATACAGGTGTTTATAGTAATCTTTGAGGGTTTTTTGTATTTTTGTGGGGTTGGTGGTAATGTCCCCTTTGTCATTTCTGATTGTGTTTTTTCAGATCTCCTTTTGCAAGGCGTGAAATTTTGTTGAAGACTTTTCCACACATTCATTACAATGGGGAAGTCTCTGCAGTATAAATTATCTAATGAATTATTAGAGAAACTTGTGTTTGAAGACCTTGTCATATTCTTTGCATTTGCAAAATGTCTTTGTGGTATGGAA
>NW_020262503.1:0-2926 GCF_003255815.1 Theropithecus gelada | reverse complement strand
TTCTGCCAGTGAAATTTGAGAAAGCCCTCACAACAAAGCTAGTCAATGAAGAATGAGAACAAATAGAGGCCAAGCATGGTGGCTCATGCCTGTAATCCCAGCACTTTGGGAGGCTGAGGTGGGTGGATCACCTGAGGTCAGGAGTTCAAGACCAGCCTGGCCAACATGGCAAAACCCCATCTTTACTAAAAATACAAAAATTAGCTGGGCGTGGTGGCACATACCTGTTGTCCCACCTACTCAGGAGGCTGAGACAGGAGAATTGCTTGAACTCAGGAGGCGGAGGTTGCGGTGAGCCGAGATCGCACCATTGAACTCTAGCCTGGGTGTCACAGCAAGACTCTGTCTCAAAAAAAAAAAAAAAGAACAAATAGAAAGTATGGTTGGGGACTAATGTCTGGTTTGTGGAGTAAATAGCAGGAGAGTATGACAGTGTTTGAGCTTGTCAAAAGTTGAAGAATACCATCTAAAATAGTTGGGTCTAAACCACAAATGGACTTTTTTATTGGGGGAACCTGCCCCCGATCATTTGACGTGGGTTCTTTTCTATTTCTTTAAGTGTCGGCCAGTCTGAGAAATAAAGGGAAAGAGTACAAAAGAGAGAAATTTTAAAGCTGGGTGTCTAGGGGAGACATCACATGTCAGCAGGTTCCGTGATGCCCCCTAAGCTGCAAAATGAGCAAGTTTTTATTAGTGATTTTCAAAAGGGGAGGGAGTGTACGAATAGGGTGTGGGTCACAGAGATCACATGCTTTAAGGGCAACAAAAGATCACAAGGCAGGAAGTCAGGGTGAGATCACAAGGTCAGGGCGAAACTAGAATCACTAATGAACTTCTGTGTCCCGCTGTGTACACATTGTCATTGATAAACATTTTGACAGGGTTCAGGAGTAGAGAACCGGTCTGACTAGAATTTGCCAGGCTGGAATTTCCTCATCCTAGCAAGCCAGGGGTGCTGCAGGAGACTAGGGCATGTTTCATCCCTATCTACATCTGCATAAAGGCAGACACTCCCAGGGAGGCCATTTCAGAGGCCTTCCCTGGGAATGTATTCTTTTCCCAGGGCTGTTAATTATTAATATTCCTTACTGGGGAAAGAATTCAGCGATACTTCTCTTACCTGTTTTCAGTAATAAGAGAAATATGGCTCTGTCCTGCCCAGCCTACAGGCAGCCAGACTTTAAGGTTCTCTCCCCTGTTCCTTCAAAATCGCTGTTATCCTGTTCTTAAGGTGCCTAGATTTGATATTGTTCAAACACACATGCTCTGTAAACAATTTGTGCAGTTAACACAATCATCACAAGGTCCTGAGGCAACATTCATCCTCAGCTTACGAAGATGGTGGGGTTAAGAGATTAAAGACAGGCATAGGAAATCACAAAAGTATTGGTTGGGGAAGTGATAAATGTCCATGAAGTCTTCACATTCTGCCAGGGCTTCAGTCAGTCCCTCCTTTAGAGGTCCCTGACTTCCTGCAACACTTTTTTTTTTTTTTCTTTTTGAGACAGTCTTGCTCTGTCACCCAGGTAGAGTGTAGTGACACAATCTTGGCTCACTGCAACCTCCACCTCCTGGAATCAAGCAATCCTCCCACCTCAGTGTCACAAGTAACTGGGACTACAGGTGCACACCATCATGCCTGGCTAATTTTTGTATTTTTTTTGTAGAGACAGTGTTTTGCTATATTGCCCAGACTGGTCTCGAACTCCTAAGCTCAAGCAATTCTCTCACCTTGGCCTCCCAAAGTGCTGAGATTATAGGCATGAGCCACTGTGCCCAGCTGAATGGACTTTTTTAACAGGAAAGTTTCAGTGAATTTTCTACTTTAGTTTTTGCTAAACCAGTCTCCCTTAACCCTACCTTCTTCTCACTAGAAAACAAGTCAGTGTGAAAGCAATTAAAACCATATATTCATTATCCATGTATTTATAATATTTTTATTGTTCTGTTTAGTGAGATTGCTCCAGCTTAGGAAAGGAATTACTTGATTTATCTCTTTTTTATTCCAGACATGGAGCCCAAACCTGCAACCAAGAATGCTACACGAACAAAGGATATTTCTGAAGATTTATCACAGTATGCCGTACTAGAGAAACTTACGGAGAATGGTCTGTGGGATTCCAGAGTGGAAGGGTTATGGAAATGGAATGATAGGATATTGAGATTACAAAATAATCAGGAGAATCATTTGAGTCAAAGAATAATTCCACTCAAGAAGACTCCCGCTAGTCAAAGAGGCTTTAGATTTGAATCTATTCTTATTCCAGAACCAGGCATTGCCACCGAAGAGCTTCACAGCAGATGCCAAACACAAGAGGAAAATTTCACAGAGAATTTAAATTTGGTTAGAGATACCCGTTTGGGGAAGATAATTTGCAAGGAGATGAAAGGCAGCAAAGCCATAAGGCAGACTTCAGAACTTACTTTGGGGAAAAAATCCAACAATAAGGAAAAACCCTACAAATGTGGTACATGCGAAAAGGCCTTTCGTTATAGGTCATTGCTCATTCAACATCAAAGAACTCATACTAAAGAAAAACCTTATGAATGTAATGAATGTGGGAAAACATTCAGCCAGCCTTCATATCTCAGTCAGCACAAAAAAATCCACACTGGAGAAAAACCCTATAAATGTAATGAATGTGGAAAGGCCTTCATTGCTTCCTCATCACTTATGGTACATCAGAGAATTCACACTAAAGAGAAACCTTATCAGTGTAATGTGTGTGGGAAATCTTTTAGCCAGTGTGCCCGTCTTAATCAGCACCAGAGAATTCAAACTGGAGAGAAACCCTATAAATGTAATGAATGCGGGAAAGCTTTTAGTGATAAATCAAAACTTGCAAGACATCAGGAAACTCACAATGGTGAGAAACCCTACAAATGTGATGATTGTGGGAAAGCCTTTAGGAACAAGTCATATCTT
>NW_020262502.1:0-2926 GCF_003255815.1 Theropithecus gelada | reverse complement strand
AGGTGCTGGAATTACAGGCATGAGCCAATGTGCCTGGCCAAAAGTCAACTTTTTTTTTTTTGAGATGGAGTCTCACTCTGTTATCCAGGCTGGAGTGCAGTGGTGCGATCTCAGCTCACTGCAACCTCTGCCTCCTGGGTTAAGCCATTTTCCTGCCTCAACCCCCCAAGTAGCTGAGATTGCAGGCATGTGACACCATACCTGGCTAATTTTGTATTTTTAGTAAAGATGGGGTTTCACCATGTTGGTCAGGCTGGTCTCGAACTCCTGACTTCAAGTGATCCACCCACCTCGGCCTCCCAAAGTGCTGGGATTAGAGGCGTGAACCACCGTGCCCAGTCAATTTTACTCTTTTTTTTTTTTTTTTTTCTGAGAAGGAGTTTCACTCTTGTTGTCCAGGCTGGAGTGCAATGGTGTGATCTCCAGCTCACCACAACCTCCGCCTCCTGGGTTCAAGCAATTCTCCTGCCTCAGCCTCCCAAGCAGCTGGGATTACAGGCCTGTGCCACCACACCCGGCTAATTTTTATTAGAGATAGGGTTTCTCCATGTTGGTCAGGGTGGTCTCGAACTCCCAACCTCAGGTGATCTGCCCGCCTTGGCCTCCAAAAGTGCTGGGATTACAGGCGTGAGCCACCGCGCCTGGCCCAATTTTACTCTTTAAAATATATATTGTAGTGTAGTGTCTCCTTAGCCCAGGCACTGTACTAGGACATGGAGAACCATTTGGGAGTCCCCAAACATATGTACAGCTTACCGTTTAGTAGGGGAGATACACTGTGGGACAGACTGTTAAATAGACAAGCAGGCTGGGCCCAGTGGCTCACGCCTGTAATGTCAGCACTTTGGGAGGACGAGGCATGTGGATCACCTGAAGTTGAGAGTTTGAGACCGCCTGACAGACATGGAGAAACCCCATCTCTACTAAAAATACAAAATTAGCCAGGCATGGTGGTGCATGCCTATAATCCCAGCTACTCAGGAGGCTGAGGCAGAAAAATTGCTTGAACTCAGGAGGTGGAGGTTGCAGTGAGCTGAGATCGGACCATTGCACTTCAGCCTGGGCAACAAGAGCAAACTCCATCTCAATAATAATAATAGTAATAAAATAAACAAGCAAATCAACTATTTGAGTTTGGGAGCAGTACTATAGAGAAAACGAATGGGATGTGAGAATAGAGAGCAAGAATCAGCAAACTTTTTCTGTGAAGGGCCAGGAAGTAAAGATTTTCGTCTTTGAAGGCCTTGCAGTCTGGGACTCAACCAAACTCTGCCACTGTAGTGCAAAAGCAGCCACACACAATACACAAATGAGTGGGTGTGGCTGTGTTCCAATAAAACTTTATTTACAAAAACAGTGGTTGGCCCAGATTTGGCCCATGGAGTCTTGTTTGCCAACCCCTGTGATACAGAATAATGGGTAGGGACCCTCATTAGATGGAGTGGTAAAAGCCTTTCTATCTGGAGTAAGGGACCTGCAGATGAAGAGAAAGAGAAGGAGCCAGGCAGGTGAACAGCCAAGCCACCAGCATTCCAGGCAGAGGGAGCTGCAAGTGCAAAGGCCATGTGGTGGGAAAGAGGTTTGAGGTGTTCTGAGAAATAAAAGGCCTGTATGAGAAGAAGGGGCAGGGCCAGTCGCGGTGGCTCATGCCTGTAATTTCAGCTTTTTGAGAGGCTGAGGCAGGGGGATCACTTGAGGTCAGGAGTTTGAGAACAGCCTGGCCAACATGGTGAAACCCTATCTCTATGAAAAATATGAAAAGTAGCTGAGCATGGTGGCATATGCCTGTGGTCCCAACTACTTGGGAAGCTGAGGCAGGAGAATCAGTTGGACCTGGGAGGCAGAAGTTACAGTGAGCCAAGATCGCACCACTGCACTCCAGCCTGAACAACAGAGCAAGACCGTGTCAAAAAAAAAAAAAAAAAAAAAAAAAAGACAAAGATTTAAGCTTTGAGAAGTAGGGAAGGGTCAGATCAGGTAGGCTCTGGCAGGTTATGCTAGGAAGAAGTCTCAATTTTTTTTTTTTTTTTTTTTTGAGAAGGAGTCTCGCTCTGTCGCCCAGGCTGGAGTGCAGGGGTGAGATCTCAGCTAGCTGCAAGCTCCGCCTCCCGGGTTCACGCCATTCTCCTGCCTCAGACTCCCGAGTAGCTGGGACTACAGGCGCCCACCACCTCGCCCGACCAATTTTTTGTATTTTTAGTAGAGACGGGGTTTCACCGTGTTAACCAGGATGGTCTCGATCTCCTGACCTCGTGATCCGCCCGTCTGGGCTTCCCAAAGTGCTGGGATTACAGGTGTGAGCCATGGCGCCTGGTGTGCCCCCGTCTCTTAAGTCTTTACCTGCCATCTTTTCTGGGTCTCTGTCTTCTTCTCGGGTCTTCCCGCCCAGCCCCCTTCTCTGGGTGCCTGTACTTCTTATGGGTCTTTGACCCCCATCTTTTGTAGATTTAGTTTCTCCTTTCTCACTGTCTTTGTCTCCCTTTCTCCGAATCTCCCTCGGGGGCCTCTGTCTCTCCTCCACATCTCTGTTTTTATCAAGGCCTCTGTCCCTTTCACTCTGGGTTTCTGCCCCCTTCGCTCCCGGGCTCTGTCCCTGTCTCCTAGGTTTCTGCCTCTCTCTGTGGGGTGCCTGTGCCCCAGGTCTGTCTCTGAATCTCCCTTGGACTTTGCCTTCAATGACTGTAGGTGTCTCCGCCTCTTTGACTCTTTCCCCATCTGATGGCATCTCCCCCAGTACCCAAGGCCCTAGGGTTCGTCTTCCCCATTGGTCCCAATATGAGGGATCCCCCCATAACCCCCGTTCCTGGCTGTCCTTTCACATCCCATCTCCCCTCTCAGCTCGGTGTCCGGGCTGAAGCAGACACTGCTGGCTGAGTCAGGGGATCTGACCAGCTACAGCCACCGGGTGTTCTCGGCCTGGGACTTC
>NW_020262501.1:0-2928 GCF_003255815.1 Theropithecus gelada | reverse complement strand
CAATGGAACATTTTCAATTATGCATAATTTACAATTAAGACATTTTATTTATTTATTTATTTATTTTTATTTTTTTTTTAAATTTATTTATTATTATTATACTGTAAGTTGTAGGGTACATGTGCATAACGTGCAGGTTTGTTACATATGTATACTTGTGCCTTGTTGGTGTGCTGCACCCATCAACTCGTCATTTACATCAGGTATAACTCCCAATGCAATCCCTCCCCTTCCCGAGTCCAAGTGATCTCATTGTTCAGTTCCCACCTATGAGTGAGAACATGCGGTGTTTGGTTTTCTGTTCTTGTGATAGTTTGCTAAGAATGATGGATTCCAGCTGCATCCATGTCCCTACAAAGGACACAAACTCATCCTTTTTTATGGCTGCATAGTATTCCATGGTGTATATATGCCACATTTTCTTAATCCAATCTGTCACTGATGGACATTTGGGTTGATTCCAAGTCTTTGCTATTGTGAATAGTGCTGCAATAAACATACGTGTGCATGTGTCTTTATAGCAGCATAATTTATAATCCTTTGGGTATATACCCAGTAATGGGATGGCTGGGTCATATGGTACATCTAGTTCTAGATCCTTGAGGAATCGCCATACTGTTTTCCATAATGGTTGAACTAGTTTACAATCCCACCAACAGTGTAAAAGTGTTCCTATTTCTCCACATCCTCTCCAGCACCTGTTGTTTCCTGACTTTTGAATGATCGCCATTCTAACTGGTGTGAGATGGTATCTCATTGTGGTTTTGATTTGCATTTCTCTGATGGCCAGTGATGATGAGCATTTTTTCATGTCTTTGTTGGCTGTATGAATGTCTTCTTTTGAGAAATGTCTATTCATATCCTTTGCCCACTTTTTGATGGGGTTGCTTGTTTTTTTCTTGTAAATTTGTTGGAGTTCTTTGTAGGTTCTGGATATTAGCCCTTTGTCAGATGAGTAGATTGCAAAAATTTTCTCCCATTCTGTAGGTTGCCTGTTCACTCTGATGGTAGTTTCTTTTGCTGTGCAGAAGCTCTTTAGTTTAATGAGATCCCATTTGTCAATTTTGGCTTTTGCTGCCGTTGCTTTTGGTGTTTTAGACATGAAGTCTTTGCCCATGCCTGTGTCCTGACCCCACAGAAATACAAACTACCATCAGAGAATACTATAAACACCTCTACGCAAATAAACTGGAAAATCTAGAAGAAATGGATAATTTCCTGGACACTTACACTCTTCCAAGACTAAACCAGGAAGAAGTTGAATCCCTGAATAGACCAATAGCAGGCTCTGAAATTGAGGCAACAATTAATAGCCTACCAACCAAAAAAAGTCCAGGACCAGATGGATTCACAGCTGAATTCTACCAGAGGTACAAGGAGGAGTTGGTACCATTCCTTCTGAAACTATTCCAATCAATAGAAAAAGAGGGAATCCTCCCTAACTCATTTTATGAGGCCAACATCATCCTGATACCAAAGCCTGGCAGAGATACAACAAAAAAAGAGAATTTTAGACCAATATCCCTGATGAACATCGATGCAAAAATCCTCAATAAAATACTGGCAAACCGGATTCAGCAACACATCAAAAAGCTTATCCACCATGATCAAGTGGGCTTCATCCCTGGGATGCAAGGTTGGTTCAACATTCGCAAATCAATAAACATAATCCAGCATATAAACAGAACCAAAGACAAGAACCACATGATTATTTCAATAGATGCAGAAAAGGCTTTTGACAAAATTCAACAGCCCTTCATGCTAAAAACTCTCAATAAATTCGGTATTGATGGAACATACCTCAAAATAATAAGAGCTATTTATGACAAACCCACAGCCAATATCATACTGAATGGGCAAAAACTGGAAAAATTCCCTTTGAAAACTGGCACAAGATAGGGATGCCCTCTCTCACCACTCCTATTCAACATAGTGTTGGAAGTTCTGGCTAGGGCAATTAGGCAAGAGAAAGAAATCAAGGGTATTCAGTTAGGAAAAGAAGAAGTCAAATTGTCCCTGTTTGCAGATGACATGATTGTATATTTAGAAAACCCCATTGTCTCAGCCCAAAATCTCCTTAAGCTGATAAGCAACTTCAGCAAAGTCTCAGGATACAAAATTAATGTGCAAAAATCACAAGCATTCTTATACACCAGTAACAGACAAACAGAGAGCCAAATCATGAATGAACTTCCATTCACAATTGCTTCAAAGAGAATCAAATACCTAGGAATCCAACTTACAAGGGATGTAAAGGACCTCTTCAAGGAGAACTACAAACCACTGCTCAGTGAAATAAAAGAGGACACAAACAAATGGAAGAACATACCATGCTCATGGATAGGAAGAATCAATATCGTGAAAATGGCCATACTGCCCAAGGTAATTTATAGATTCAATGCCATCCCCATCAAGCTACCAATGAGTTTCTTCACAGAATTGGAAAAAACTGCTTTAAAGTTCATATGGAACCAAAAAAGAGCCCGCATTGCCAAGACAATCCTAAGTCAAAAGAACAAAGCTGGAGGCATCACGCTACCTGACTTCAAACTATACTACAAGGCTACAGTAACCAAAACAGCATGGTACTGGTACCAAAACAGAGATATAGACCAATGGAACAGAACAGAGTCCTCAGAAATAATACCACACATCTACAGCCATCTGATCTTTGACAAACCTGAGAAAAACAAGAAATGGGGAAAGGATTCCCTATTTAATAAATGGTGCTGGGAAAATTGGCTAGCCATAAGTAGAAAGCTGAAACTGGATCCTTTCCTTACTCCTTATACGAAAATTAATTCAAGATGGATTAGAGACTTAAATGTTAGACCTAATACCATAAAAATCCTAGAGGAAAACCTAGGTAGTACCATTCAGGAATTAAGACATTTTAAAAATTACAGTATTAAACGATTACTATATATG
>NW_020262500.1:0-2928 GCF_003255815.1 Theropithecus gelada | reverse complement strand
CCTCACCTGCGGCTGCTCTGCCCTGGTCCTCTGAGCTCCAGTGCCTGCCCCTTGCTTCTCCTGATTCCCACCAGCCCCTGCTCACGTGCGGGTGATCTGCCTTGGCTCTCTGAGCTCCAGGGGCTGCCCACCTCCTCCCCCTGCTTCCCACCGGCCCTGCTCACCTGCAGCTGCTCTGTCCTGGCTCCCTGAGGCTGAGCCTCAGTCCTGCTTACCTTCTGATGCTATCCCCTTGTCCCCTGAGCTCCAGGAGCTAACCCCTACTTGTTCTACCTCCCACCGGCGCCTGCTCACCTGCAGCTGCTCTACCTGGTCCCCTGAGCTCCAGGGGCTGCCTCCTGCTCCTCCTGACTCCCACCTACCCCTGCTCACCTGAGACTGCTGTGCCCTGGTGCTCTGAGCTCCAGAAGCTGCCCCCTGCTCCTCCTGCTTCCCACCAGCCCCTGCTCACCTGTGGACGATCTGCCCTGGCTCCCGGAGCTCCAGGGGCTGCCCCCTGCTCGTCCTGCCTCCCGCCAGCCATGCTCACCTTCTGATGCTCTGCCCTGATCCCCTGAGCTCCAGGAGCTGCCCTCTGCTTGCCCACCTCCCCCTGAGCCCTGCTCATCTGCGACTGCTCTGCCCTGGTTCTCTGAGCTCCAGGGGCTGGCTTCTGCTCCTCCTGCCTCCCACCTGCCCCTTCTCACCTGCGGCTGCTCAGCCCTGGTCCCTTGAGCTCCAGGAGCTGCCCCCTCCTCTTCCTGCTTCCCACCAGCCCCTGCTCACCTGCAGATGATCTGCCCTGGTTCCCTGAGCTCCAGGGGCTGCCCTCTGCTCCTCCTGCCTCCCACCAGCCCCTGCTCACCTGAGGCTGCTGTGACCTGGTGCTCTGAGCTCCAGAAGCTGCCTCCTGCTCCTCCTGCTTCCCACCAGCCCCTGCTCACCTGCGGCTGCTCTACCTGGTCCCCTGAGCTCCAGGGACTGCCTCCTGCTCCCCCACCTCCCACCAGCCATGCTCACCTTCTGATGCTCTGCCCTGATCCCCTGAGCTCCAGGAGCTGCCCTCTGCTTGCCCACCTCCCCCTGAGCCCTGCTCACCTGCGGCTGCTCCGCCCTGATCCCGAGTTCTGGGGCCTTCCCCCTGGTCATCCTGCCCGCCACTGGCCCCCGTTCACCTTCAGATGCCCTCCCCCGCTCCCCTGAGCTCCAGAAGCTGTCCCCTACTCCTCCTACCTCCCACCTGCCCTGCTCACCTGAGGCTGCTCTGCCCTGATCCCCTGAGCTCCAGGGGCTGCCCCCTGCTTGTCTTGCCTCTCACCAGCCCTTGCTCACCTGCAGCTGCTGTGCCCTGGTCACCTGATCTCCAGGGGCTGCCCACTGCTTGTCCACCTCCTACCAGCCATGCTCACCTTCAGATGCCCTCCCCTGATTCCCTGAGCTCCAGGGGCTGGCTCCTGCTCCTCCTGCCTCCCACCTGCCCCTGCTTACCTGCGGCTGCTCAGCCCTGGTCCCCTGAGCTCCAGGGGCTGCCCCTGCTTACCCATCTCCCACTGAACCCTTCTTATCTGCGACTGCTCTGCCCTGGCTCTATGAGCTCCAGGGGCTGCCCCCTGCTCGTCCTGCCTCCCACCTGCCCCTCCTCACCTGTGGCTGCTCTGCCATGGTTCCCTGAGCTCCAGGGGCTGCCTCCTGCTTGTCCTGCCTCCCACCAGCCCCTGCTCACCTTCAGATGCCCTCCCCTGGTCCCCTGAGCTCCAGGTGCTGCCTCCTGCTCCTCCTGCCTCCCTCCAGCTCCTGCTCACCTGTGGCTGCTCTGCCCTGGTCCCCTGAGCTCCAGGAGCTGCTCCCTGCTTGCCCATCTCCCACTGAACCCTTCTCATCTGCGACTGCTCTGCCCTGGCTCTGTGAGCTTCAGGGGCTTCCTGCTGCGCATCCTGCCCCCCACCAGCCCCTGTTCACCTTCGGATGCTCTGTCCTGGTCCCCTGAGTTCCAGGAGCTGCGCCCTGGTCCTCCTGCTCCCACCTGCCCTATGCACCTGCAGCGGCTCGGTCCTGGTCCCTTGAACTCCAATGCCTGCCCCCTGCTCATTCTACCCTCCCTCAACCTGGGGCAGCAACATCACTCAGGCCACTGTTGCCCCCTGCCTGTCCTGGCACCCTGTGTCCAGGTTTGGGCTCTTTTTTCTGGCCTCATTTTTGTTTTTGCGGCACTTGGCTTGTTCCCTACACTGTGGAGCCACCCTGTGTCCAGTAAGGTCTCCCCAGCAGAGTCCCTTGCTCTTTCCCATGTCCCCCTCCTGGATGAGCTCCTGCATCCTCCTGTCCTGGCACTGCTCCTGCTCTGGAAGCCTGTCCATTACTCCCTGTCAGCTCCCTGAACCCATGGAGCCTCAGCCCCTTCTCTCACTCCAGGCTTGCTGTGCTCTGGGCCTTTCTGGGCCTCCCTGGACTCTTCCCTTCTCCCACCCATGCACTCAGCACCGCTCTCTCCTCCTCTCCGCTGCTGACCACAGCCCTGCTCCCTGCCAGCAGGTGCCCCAGCCCCATCAGCTGGCTCTGAGCCCAGCCCCTGTCCCTTCCCTGTCCCTGTGTCTGCCTCTGGGCTCCTTCACTTCCACCCTCCCGTGCTGCTGCCACACTCACCCTCCCTGCTCTGCTCCCGGCTCTGCCGCATCCTGTGTGTTCCTCGTGATCCCAGCCCGGTGGTCCTGGAGGCCTCCGTCAGCCTCTAGTGCGTCCTGCCCTGTTGACTGGGAAACCCCTGCCCACGGGCCCCGTCATCTGGCACTGGGTGGGCATCGGTGCCTGAATCCTGCCCACCTCCCGCATGCTGGCTCTGCTTGGGACTCCATGTGGGGCCGGCCTCGCCCCAGCATCTCCCCAGCCTCTTGCAGGCTGTTCAGCAGCTCAGGTCCAGGAGACCCACGGCTGCCCCCAGGCTCTGTCCTT
>NW_020262499.1:0-8923 GCF_003255815.1 Theropithecus gelada | reverse complement strand
ACCGTGTTAGCCACGATGGTCTCGATCTCCTGACCTCGTGATCCGCCCGTCTTGGCCTCCCAAAGTGCTGGGATTACAGGCTTAAGCCACCGCGCCCGGCCTATTTTTATTTTTTTTTGAGACGGAGTCTCGCTCTGTTGCCAGGCTGGAGTGCAGGGGCGTGATCTTGGCTCACTACAACCTCCGCCTCCTGGGTTCAAGCAATTCTCCTGCCTCAGCCTCCCAAGTAGCTGGGATTACAGGAATGCGCCACCGCGCCCAGCTAATTTTTGTTTTGTTTTTTTTTTTAGTAGAGACGGGGTTTCACCATTTTGGCCAGGATGGTCTTGATGTCTTGACCTTGTGATCTGCCCAAAGTGCTGGGATTACAGGCGTGAGCCACCGTGCCCGGCCTCCTTCATCTTTATCCTTAACTAATGAAGAGTGTATTTGTTTTGTTTTGTTTTTTTGAGACTGAGTCTCACTCTGTCACCCAGGCTGGTGTGCAATGGCGCAATCTCAGCTCACTACAACCTCTGCCTCCCAGGTTCAAGCAATTCTCCTGCCTTAGCCTCCTGAGTAGCTGGGATTACAGGTGTGTGCCACCACGCCCAGCTAATTTTTTTACTATTAGTAGAGATGGGGTTTCACCATATTGGTCAGGCTGGTCTCAAACTCCTGACCTTATGATGCACCCACCTTGGCCTCCCAAAGTGCTGGGAGCCACCGCGCCCGGCCTGAGGGGTGTATTTCTAAGAAAGTATCTACGTGCCCTTAGTAGGGGCTGGATCTTATACTTTCCTGCAGCTCCTACGTCTGCACCAGCCTCCTTAGAGGCAACCAAGGGCTGGGGGATGAGCACAAGCAGCTTCCCACTTCCCAGGCCACTCACCTCTTCAGGGCACCCACGGTATCCTCTGGCCTAGCCACAGCCAGCTCCTCGGTATCATTGAGGAATTTGAGCCGTACAGTGATGAGGCCAGGGCTGGGAGGGAGGCAGGTGCTATCCTCAGATCTCAGGGGGGCCTCTGGACTGCTGCTGTCTGCACCTGCTTGTCTTTTGGGCAGGCCTTGGATGTCAAGGAGATGCTCAAGGCTGGGTTCAATACCACCCCCAGCTCCAGCTTCCCCTGTGGAGTCTCCCCGACCTTCACCAGCCTCTTCAGCCTTCTCATCATTACCCTCTGATGGATGGGGGAGTTCAGTTGGCTCGGGGTTGCCTTGGCCTGCCACCAGGTGGTCCACATGCCCCAGGTGGAGGACGGATGTGTCACCTGCTGACACAATGGCGCCCAGGAGCTGGTTGCTACCACTGTCTGCCACGTAGGTAGAGAGCCAAGCTAGGACCAAGGCTAGAATCAGCACCACCACACCTGCCACCACCATCACCTCATTACCCACACCCTCAATGAGGGTGACATCAGAGAGCTCCATGGCCTGGCTGCCGGCAGGGTCCACGCTGCAGGAACAAAGGGGGACAGCATCAGCAGAGCCTGAGGGGTTGCAACCAGGTCTCTAGTTTGTTTAGGTTCTAACTGACCCAGCCCTGAAAAAAAAAAAGGAGTTCAGTGTTCTGTAGAAGGGGGCACAAACCTTCCTAATTCTGGCACCCCAACGTAAAGCTAAAGACCTATCGTACCCTTTGCCTCTATTGTGAAACTCTTGCTTTCAGGTCCTGTGACCTTCCTCTCTCACATTCCAACTTCCCAATGAGCGTGGATCAGCAGGAAAAGCCCACAGCCTTGCTGCTGCTGCTGCTACTGTTGTTGCTTTTTTGGCGAATGAGGAAAAACCTTTGCTGAGGCCTGAGTTTCTCTAGGATTTCTATCACTTGGTCAAGCAAATATGTCTCCTAAGCAGCCTCCAAAGTGGCTTCAGAGAGACCCAAAAGTCTGGAATATTTTACTGCGGGGCCCGCTTAGAGGCACTGTTTAGCCATCCCTGCCGGATTGTCTCATTTCAGCCTATTTCATTCCTGGTCACATATCCAGGCTGCCAGATGTCAAGAGTCAAAGAAAACTGACCTACCATCAAAAGCAGAGTCAGACAACCTCAAACGGGCAACTCTGTAGGGATCACGAGCAGACACTATGCAGCAGACATTATATGCCACCTCTGAAACTTCTGGCAAGCCCCGGGGAGCAACATGGGACAGACACCAGAAGCACCACCCTCCTGGGTCACCATGGGCCCACTCCTGCAATGACCACTCCCCATGTGGAAGTGATTTGAAAAAGATTCCATAACAACTCTCACAATCCATATCTCAGTCTCTCTTCTTTCACTGTGAAGGTTCTGCTGCTGCAGTTTCTTAGAAAGGCAGGAAGGGTCCCTGCTTGATCCCTGGAGTACCTACTATGTCCTTTGGAGAATCTGCTGCTTTCACAGCTGTCCCTGGGCAAATCCAGTCTGGTGATTATCATTATCGGACTATTCTCACAGCACCTATAAAACTTCATTATACTTATCTACCTCTCCATCTCTCTATTAGACTCCTGGTAGACAAGGATCGTATGTATTTCTCTTGGTACTGAAGTGTCCAATATAATGCCCCAGCAGTTGCTCAAAGAATATCTGTGGAACACATCAACATCCTTATTTAATATACTGGCCCTGGAGTTAGAAAAACAACAACTAATTATAACCCCAGTCTCGCGTCTTACTAGCTATATCACCTCAGACAACTTTCTCAGAGCCTCAGCTTTCTCATCAGTAAAATGGGGTTAAAAACAGTACCTACCTCATGAGGTTGTTTTGAAGATGACGTGAAATCATCGAAGCAAAATACTTAGCACAGTGCCTGGCACAGTGCAAACTGCAATTGCTCAATAAATGGTAGCAATTATTTATCACACCCACAACTAATCCCTGATGGCAAGAAGGTTAATGTCATTAACCATGATTTACAGAAAAGGAAACTGCGGCGAAGAAAGACGAAAACGGCTGGCACAGACACAGGGAACTCTCGTGGGGAGGGGCCCAGCAGGACCCCAGGTGTCCGGCCTGAGAGGTCTTTACTCTGTCCCTCAGCCTGTGATCTACCCTGTCCGTACCGTGACCGCACGGTGAGGAGGGGTCCCGCACCCTTTTTCTGAGGCGAAGGTTTCGCGTTTGGATGGTCCTATTCCCGCGGCGTTGGACTGGGGTCCATGGGCCCACCTGAACCGAAGGGCTGCCTGGCCCTGGCCTCCGTGATAAGCCCAGCTCTCCCGGCCCGTGAGGGGTAGGGTCGGCTAAGGGGGTCACAAACCGTCCACACCCCTCAAACTTCGGGGCGGGGCTGGGGAACTGGGGGCGGGGCTTGAGGACGCGGGGAGTCATGGGAAATTAAAGGGGGATTTGACCAGCACTGTGCCTGGATGGGGAAGTCCTCACCTGAAAAGGCCAGACTAAATGTTTTGACCTCGCCAGGACGGCCCCTGGACTCGTCTTTCCGCAGGGGTCGGGAAAAGGGCTGGCAATCTGCGATTCCGTTCAGGGTCCGGTCTCTTCCGGCTTCTCCCGGAAGCTGTTATGCCAGGGACAGGAAGTCCCGCCTCCGCGCCTTGCACTGATGACGCAAAGCTACGTAAGGCGGGCTGACGTAAAAGGTATTCTTTAAATAAAAGGGACAGGTTTCTCAGCGGAAGGAGGGGCGGAGTCATTGTTGGCGGGATTGCGGTCCTCCCAGAGCGGGGCCACGCCTGGTGGGCGGGGACTTAGACAATCCGTGTGAGAGGCTGGGCCAGGGGGAGGAGTTAGCGGGGAGGTACTTGGGGAAAGGGGTGTGGCTTCGCGTCTGTGTAAGGTTGCCCGGGCTGGCGCCGCTGGGCAGAGCCGGTGCGACGTTTCCCTTTCCAGCCTTGTTCTTCGGTCCTTGCTGTCTGCCTCCCGGGCTGATTGGATTTGTTAACTGCTTTGCAGCGCGCACCGAACTACAGGTTAGCGGGATTAGTAAGAACTCAGCTCTGGGCCATTCGGGAAGACAGATAAGGAGACGAGTTAGTCAACATCCAGTGCTTGAAGAGTGCGGCCCCAGGTAGCGTGGGACCCCGAGAAAGAAGGCGGGAAAGCATTTCAAAGAAGGCACAGATTCAGCGCAGGCTTAGGGCACAAAAAAGGGGAAAAGTCCAGCTTTCAAGAACTTATTCGGATTTTTGCAATTAAAATTTTTTCTTTTTTCTTTTTTGAGACGGAGTTCCGCTCTTGTTGCCCAGGCTGGAGTGCGATGGCGCGATCTCGGCGCACTGCAACCACCGCCCCCCGGGTTCAAGCGATTAGTACTGCCTCAGCCTGCCGAGTAGCTGGGGTTATACGCATGGGCCACCACGCCCCGCTAATTTTGTATTTTTAGTAGAGACGGGGTTTCTTCCTGTTGGTCAGGCTGGTCTCGAACTCCTTACCTCAGGTGATCCGCCCCCATCTCGGCCTCCCAAAGTGCTGGGACAGGCGTGAGCCACCGCGCTCGGCCGCAATTAAAATTTTTTCCCACCGCTTTGGGAGACAGAGATGGGAGGATCGCTTGAGCCCAGGAATTCGAGGCTGCAGTGTGCTATGATCTGAGCCACTGCACTCCACCCAACAGCGAGGCCTTGTCTCAAAAAAAAAAAAAAAAAAAAGCGCTGGAGTTTGAGGGTTTTGGAGAACTAATGATTAAAGGATAAATAATGCATGCAGGGGCAAACATAAGCAAAAAGCTTGGTGGTTTGTAACAACTGAACACTGGCAGAAGTAACACTTAGATCAAGAAATAGATAATTAGGCCCGGCGCGGTGGCTTACACCTGTAATCCCAGCACTTTAGGAGGCCAAGGCAGGCAGATCACAAGGTCAGGAGTTCAAGACCAGCCTAGGCAACATGGTGAAATCTCTACAAAAATACAAAAATTAGCCGGGCGTGGTGGCGCACGCCTGTAATCCTAGCTACTCAGAAGCCTGAGGCAGGAGAATGGCTTGAACCTGGGAGGCGGAGGTTGCAGTGAGCTGAGATGGAGCCACTGCACTCCAGCCTGGGTGGCAGAGCGAGACTGTTTCAGGAAAAAAAAAAAAAAAAGAAAGAAATAGATAATTACCCCAGAACCTCCCCCTTCATACATTCTTCTAGCCATTAACCTCCAAAGAGTAGTCACTGTTCTGATGTCTGTCACCAGACATTAGTTTTTCTTGTTTTTGTACTTGCTATAAATGGAATCCAACTGTGTATTCTCTTCAGTGTCTAGCTTCTTTTTTGTAAGTCCTTTCATTGTGGTAAAACAAACATAGCTGCTGGGCCCAGCGGCTCACGCCTGTAATCCCAGCAATTTGGGAGGCCGAGATGGGCGGATCACGAGGTCAAGAGATCGAGACCATCCTGGCTAACACGGTGAAACCCCGTCTCTACTAAAAATACAAAAAATAAGCCAGGCGTGGTGGTGGGCGCCTGTAGTCCCAGCTACTTGGGAGGTTGAGGCAGGAGAATGGCGTGAACCCGGGAGGCAGAACTTGCAGTGAGCTGAGATCGTGCCACTGCATTCCAGCCTGGGCGACAGAGTGACTCCATCTCAATAAATAAATAAATAAGTAAATAAATAAATAAATAAACAAACATAGCTAGGCACGGTGGCATGCACCTGTAGTCCCAGCTACTCTGAAGGCTGACTCAGCAGGGTCACTTGAGCCCAGGAGTTAAAGGCCAGCCTTGGCAACACAGGGAGACCTCTATCTCTAAAGATAAATATATACATATACATAATATAAAATGTACCATTTTAACTATTTTTAAGTTTACAATTGAGTGGCATTAAGTGCATTCACAAAGCCAGGCACAGTGGCTCATACTTGTAATCCCAGCACCTTGGGAGGCCGAGGCAGGAGGATCCCTTGAGCCAGGAGTTCAAGACCAGACTGGGCAATATGGTGAGACCCACATCTCTAAAAAAAAAAGTAATTAACTGGGCATGGTGGCGTGTGCCTGTAGTCCCAGCGACTCAGGAGGCTGAAGTGGGATGATTGACCCTAGGAGGTTAAGGCTGCAGTGAGCCATAAGCCAGCTATTCAGGAGGCTGAGGTGGGAGGATTGCTTGACCCTAGGGTCAAGATTGCAGAGAGCTGTGATCGTGGCACTATGCTCCAGCCTGGGAGACGGAGTGAGACTCCATCTCAAAATAAAAAAAAAAGTAAAGGAAAATAGCTGAGCATGGTGGCTCAAGACTGTAATTCCAACACTTTGGGAGGCTGAGGTGGGAGGATCACTTGAGCCCAGGAGTTTGAAACCAGAATAGGCAACATTGCGAGACGCTGTCTCTACAAAAAATTTAAAAATTAGCCAGGCCTGGTGGTGTGTGCCTATAGCCCCAGCTACTTGGGAGGCTGAGGTGGAAGAATCATTGGAGCATAGGAGGTCAAGGCTACAGTGAGCTGTGATTGCGTCACTGCACTCCAGCCTGGCATACAGAAAGACCCCGTTTCAATCAATCAATAAAAAGCACTCTAGGAGATCTTCCCAAGGCAGTACACATGCTGGTCACTTGGAATCCCTCCCTAGTTCTTTCCTGCCATGGGTAATATGGATTTGTCTAACCACTCCAACATGAGTTGTTGCAAGCAGTGCTGAGAGGAATATTCCCGTATGTAGCCTGCTTTTGTGTAACTGGGAACAGTGTTTAAGGAAGTGGCCAAATTGTCCCCAAAGAGGTGATTTGCCCACCAACAGGATTTGCACACCTGGCCTTGTACCCTGAATTTTTTTTTTTTTTTTGAGACAGAGTTTTACTCTGTCACCCAGGCTGGAGTGCAGTAGGAGATCACGGCTCACTGCAACCTCCGCCTCCCAGGTTCAGGTGATTCTCCTGCCTCAACCTACTGAATAGCTGGGACTACATGTGTGCACCACCACACCTGGCTAATTTTGTAGGGACAGGGTTTCACCATGTTGGCCAGGCTGGCCTCAGGTGATCCGCCTGCCTCGGCCTCCAAAAGTGCTGGGATTATAGGCGTGAGCTACCACGCCTGTCCTAATTTTTGTATTTTTAGTAGAGAAGGGGGTTTCACCATGTCAGCCAGGCTGGTCTTGAACTCCTGACCTCAGGTGATCCACCCGCCTATGCCTCCCCAAGTGCTGGGATTACAGGCATGAGCCACCGCACCCAAGTATTTTTCTTTTTTAACCGTATCTTTTGTAGTTGTAAATACATCAGAAAAGGCTGAGCTGGCTGTGGTCCGTCTGCTGTAAAGGGGTAGAAAGTTCAGCATTGCCTCTGAGAGTGAGGCTCCCAGCCTCCCTCTCTAGGGAGGAGTTCTTTTTCTTCTGTCAGGCCTTTTGGCTCTGTAAAACTAAAGCACAAATTTCATCCAGAAACGGGGTGTTGCATTCTGCATAGCAAGGTAAAAAAAACTGTCTTTGTGTTGATGAAATGGAATCCCACAGATAACAGTTCTGCTGGAGGAGGGAAGGTTGGGCAGCTGCAGCAGGTGGCCAACCCCAGGACTTTGCATCCCTGTCTCCACTGTGTAACTCCAACTGGTAATGGGACTGGAGACCCCAGGATCCCTCAGCAAAAAGACTGCTGACTAAGGAGAAGACTGCTGGGAGCCCCTCCCCAGTTCCCTCCTGTGATAGGTACTATAGGTTCTGGGTCTGTGAGGGGATTTGTGTTTCTGTTATTTTTATTTATTTATTTATTTTGAGATGGGGTCTCACTCTGTCGCCCAGGCTGGAGTGCAGTGGCACAATCTCAGTTTGCTGTGACCTCAGCTCTCTGCGACCTCTGCTTCCTGGGCTCATGCGATCCTCCCACCTCAGCCTCCTGAGTAGCTGGGACCACCGTCTGCACCACCACACCTGGCTAAGTATTTTGTGTTTTCTTTTTTTTTAATTTCTAGAGACAGGATCTTGTTATGTTGCCCAGGCTGGTCTCAAACTCTTGGACTCAAGTGATCTGCCCCCTCTTGGCCTCCCAAAGTGCTGGGATTACAGGCATGAGCCACCGTGCTGGGCCTTTTTTTTTCCCCCAGCCTCAGCAACATAGTGAGACCCGTGATGGTGCATGCCTGTAGTCCCAGCTACTTGGGAGGCTGAGCTGGGAGTATTGCTTGAGTGTGGGAGGTTGAGGCTGCAGTGAGCGGTGATCATGCCACCACACTCCAACCTGGGCAACAGGGAGAGGCCCTGTCTCAAAAAAAAAAAAAATTGTTTTCGGGACAGTGTCTCAATGTGTTGCCCAGGCTGGTCTCCAACTCCTGGGGTCCAGTGATCCTCCTGCCTCAGCCTCCCTTGTAGCTGGGACTACACAGCACCTGGCCCTTGTGTTTTTCTTGTAACATTTGCTCAATGCAGAAAACCTGAAAACCACAGAAGAGCACCAGGGGGTGGGGAATGAACATGGAATGACGGGGACCTCTGTCACATTTAAACCAAACAACATCCGTACTTTCATTTCATGCACTAATCATTTATTTGCACTCATAAAAACTGGCTTGCTTTGAAAAGCTTCTTCCAAAAGCTGTATTGTGGTACTTTTGACTCTGGGACAAGAGGAAGAAGTTGGGGGATTCAGGCAGTTGGTGGCTGGGCCCTCAGAGACCATATGTGGTGACCACTGTTTAAGACACCATTCATCACTTGCGGACGGAGGGAGCACATAGATGGACCCCAGGCTCATGGATGTTCCTCCTTCTACAGTCATTTACCAAAATACCCGTTCAAGAAATACAGTTCCAATCTCAGCCTAGTTGAGACAGACACAGGCACTTAAATAAGTACCAAGGAGGGCTCTGCAGAGACAGTGCTATTGGAACTGAGTCCTGAGGGCCAAATCAGCCTTGACCAGACCAAAAAATGTGGAAGAGTATTTCAAGCGGTGGGAATAACGCATGCAAAACCTGAAAGCAAAGAGGAGCAGGTCACATCCAGCAACTGGTGACTTGTTTACTAAGGCTGGAGATGAACCTTGGAAGGAAGAAGGGAAGTCAGAAGGCCAGATAATTTG
>NW_020262498.1:0-2928 GCF_003255815.1 Theropithecus gelada | reverse complement strand
TACTCCCAAGGTTATTTATACATTCAATGCCATCCCCATCAAGCTACAAAAGACTTTCTTCACAGAATTGGAAAAATCTGCTTTAAAGTTCATATGGAAACAAAAAAGATCCTGCATTGCCAAGACAATCCTAAGCCAAAAGAACAAAGCTGGAGGCATCACACTACCTGACTTCAAACTATACTACAAGGCTACAGTAACCAAAACAGCATGGTACTGGTACCAAAACAGAGATATAGACCAATAGAACAGAACAGAGCCCTCAGAAATAATACCACACATCTACAGCCATCTGATCTTTGACAAACTTGAGAAAAACAAGAAATGGGGAAAGGATTCCCTATTGAATAAATGGTGCTGGGAAAACTGGGTAGCCATAAGCCGAAATTGGATCCTTTCTTTACTCCTTATACGAAAATTAATTCAACATGGATTAGAGACTTAAACGTTAGACCTAAAACCATAAAAATCCTAGAAGAAAACCTAGGTAATACCATTCAGGACATAGGCATGGGCAAGGACTTCATGTCTAAAACACCAAAAGTAATGGCAACAAAAGCCAAAATTGACAAATGGGATCTAATTAAACTAAAGAGCTTCTGCACAGCAAAAGAAACTACCATCAGAGTGAAGAGGCAACCTACAGAGTGGGAGAACATTTTTGCAATCTACTCATCTGACAAAGGGCTAATATCCAGAACCTATAAAGAACTCAAACAAATTTACAAGAAAAAAACAAACAACCCCATCAAAAAGTAGGCAAAGGATATGAACAGAGACTTCTCAAAAGAAGACATTCATACAGCTAACAGACACATGAAAAAATGCTCATCATCACTGGCCATCAGAGAAATGCAAATCAAAACCACAATGAGATACCATCTCACACCAGTTAGAATGGCAATCATTAAAAAATCAGGAAACAACAGGTGCTGGAGAGGATGTGGAGAAATAGGAACACTTTCACACTGTTGGTGGGACTGTAAACTAGTTCAACCATTGTGGAAAACAGTGAGGCAATTCCTCAAAGATCTAGAACTAGATGTACCATATGATCCAGCCATCCCATTACTGGGCATATACCCAAAGGATTATGAGTCATGCTGCTATAAAGACACATGCACACGTATGTTGATTGCGGCACTATTCACAATAGCCAAGATTTGGAATCAACCCAAATGTCCACCAGTGACAGACTGGATTAAGAAAATGTGGCACATATATACCATGGAATACTATGCAGCCATAAAAAAGGATGAGTTTGTGTCCTTTGTAGGGACATGGATGCAGCTGGAAACCATCATTCTCAGCAAACTATCGCAAGAACAGAAAACCAAATACTGCATGTTCTCACTCATAGGTGGGAACTGAACAATGAGATCACTTGGACACAGGAAGGGGATCATCACACACTGGGTCCTATTGTGGGGGTGGGGGGAGGGATAGCATTAGGAGATATTCCTAATGTAAATGACAAGTTAATGGGTGCAGCACACCAACATGGCACATGTATATATATGTAACAAACCTACACGTTGTGCACATGTACCCTAGAACTTAAAGCATAATAATAAAAAAATTAAAGAAAAAGAAAATTGATGAGGAGCAAGATGGCCGAATAGGAACAGCTCCAGTCTCCAACTTCCAGCGCGAGCAACACAGAAGACCGGTGATTTCTGCATTTTCAACTGAGATACTGGGTTCATCTCACTAGGGAGTGCCGGACAATCGGTGCTGGTCAGCTGCTGCAGCCCGACCAGCGAGAGCTGAAGCAGGGCGAGGCATCGCCTCACCTGGGAAGCGCAAGGGGAAAGGGAATCCCTTTTCCTAGCCAGGGGAACTGAGACACACAACACCTGGAAAATCGGGTAACTCCCACCCCAATACTGTGCTTTAAGCAAACAGGCACACCAGGAGATTATATCCCACACCTGGCTGGGAGGGTCCCATGCCCACGGAGCCTCCCTCATTGCTAGCACAGCAGTCTGCGATATCGCGGCAAGGCAGCAGCGAGGCTGGGGGAGGGGCGCCCGCCATTGCTGAGGCTTAAGTAGGTAAACAAAGCAGCTGGGAAGCTCGAACTGGGTGGAGCTCACAGCAGCTCAACGAAACCTGCCTGTCTCTGTAGACTCCACCTCTGGGGACAGGGCACAGTAAACAATAACAAAAGCAGCAGAAACCTCTGCAGACGCAAACGACTCTGTCTGACAGCTTTGAAGAGAGCAGTGGATCTCCCAACACGGAGGTTGAGATCTGAGAAGGGACAGACTGCCTGCTCAAGTGGGTCTCTGACCCCTGAGTAGCCTAACTGGGAGACATCCCCCACTAGGGGCAGTCTGACATCCCACACCTCACAGGGTGGAGTACACCCCTGAGAGGAAGCCTCCAAAGCAAGAATTAGATAGGTACACTTGCTGTTCAGCAATATTCTATCTTCTGCAGCCTCTGCTGCTGACACCCAGGCAAACAGGGTCTGGAGTGGACCTCAAGCAATCTCCAACAGACCTACAACTGAGGGTCCTGACTGTTAGAAGGAAAACTATCAAACAGGCAGGACACCTACACCAAAATCCCATCAGTACGTCACCATCATCATCAAAGACCAGCGGCAGATAAAACCACAAAGATGGGGAAAAAGCAGGGCAGAAAAGCTGGAAATTCAAAAAATAAGAGCGCATCTCCCCCGGCAAAGGAGCGCAGCTCATCGTCAGCAACAGATCAAAGCTTGACGGAGAATGACTTTGACAAGATGAGAGAAGAAGGCTTCGGTCCATCAAACTTCTCAGAGCTAAAGGAGGAATTACGTACCCAGCGCAAAGAAACTAAAAATCTTGAAAAAAGAGTGGAAGAATTGATGGCTAGAGTAATTAATGCAGAGAAAGTCATAAACGAAATGAAAGAGATGAAAACCATGACACGAGAAATACG
>NW_020262497.1:0-2928 GCF_003255815.1 Theropithecus gelada | reverse complement strand
AGGAAGGTTAAGCACTGGGGAATCCAGCAGGGGAATCCTGGGCCCACCGTGGCCGCTCCATCCGCTCTCTGTCCTGCGCAGCTCAGGGCCTGCTCCTCTCTCAGCGACCCCTGCCTGTCTCCATCTAGAGAGCTGCTCTCAGGGACTCTGGGCGGGGGGCTCTCAGAGGGTCCTGCTGCCTCCTCCTTCCTGTCCCTTTCCTCCAGGCTGGGGCAGCCTTTCCTGACTCTGTAACACCTGCCCCACTCCAGCCCCAAGTCAGGTCACACCTCGGAGCCCTGCGTCCTGTACCCCCGATAGGCTCCGGAAGGCTGGGCCTTTCCAGGATGGCCTTCTGTCCTGTCTGTGCCCCCACCCGACCCTCCCTACCTCCCTAGAGGTGAGCAGGAAGACTGGCACTTACATGACACCGGGCTTGGAGCACTGGCTGCTGGTCTCAAAGTAGTCAACTATGAAATTCTGTGGAATGTGCCGGGAGATGTAGCTGAAGCAGCAGGAGGTCGGGGTGTCAGCAGCAACTGTGGAGAAAAGACAATAAGCCCGAGTCAGAGATCAGAAGAAAAGGCCAGGCAGCTTCTGAACCCTGAGCAGGTGAGGAAGGCAGGCTTGCTCAGACCAAGTGACCAGAAGGCATTTGGGCATTTTTGCTGAGAAATGTCTCTTTGTTTCTGTGTATTTCCTTCTTTCCCCTTGACTCTTCATACTGGGTTCTCTGTTTCTCTGTGTGATCCAGATACCTGAACAGACTGTTCTCTTATCTCAGCTCTCTTCAGGGAATTTTGTTTAGTTCAAGAAGTCATACCCCAGCCCAAGAGAAGCCTTGGACATCTCTCATAAGACATCCAAGGGACAGGGCTCCTGAGAGACCTAGGGTAAGCTGGAGAGTGAACAACAGGCCCCAGTGGGAAGGAATCAGCCCTGGATTCTGCCTCTTGCTAACTGATTTGTTTCGAACCCTGTTTTTCTATCTGTACAAGGGACTGTAACTCCCCTGCCCCTGCCTAGATTCTCATACCTGGAGACTAGGGGGCTAAGATCCCTTCTATAGATAAAAATAAAAGTCTTGAAGACAAAGACCTAGATGTTTGGCAGCCCTTTAATAAATTCTCTTTTCTCTTGGGGCTCTAAGGCCACAAGAAAAGACTGATGTGGTCTAACCATGGCCAAAGAGTGGTGATACCCACAATGAAACTTGGACTCACATGTTGCCGAGATCTGGTTGCAGAGAGCCACGGTGCAGAGGAGGACAGCAAGGGCAGCAGTGGAGACCTGCATGATTCTGAGCTGGTGATGGAATGTAGGCTCGAGTGTCAGCAGAACCAAGAAGGGACTGACCCCTCTCTGCTGCCTGTGTCCTTCTGAAGTCTGAAGCCCTCTCTCCTTCTCTTTATAGGCAGCTCTGGTGGATGGGGAAATGGAATCTGGGGGTGAGGAGGGAAATTTTTAAGCATAGTGATGCTGTCATGCTGAGTGTTGCACAATTCAGGGTGCCCGGTGACCACAGGGGCTCAGGATATCCAAGAATAGCATCTCTGAGTGATTCTCTAACTCTCAACTCTCAACCCATGACTGGTTCTAGCTTCATGGGGAAATGGTTTCTCCTGTGAGTGTGAAGAGGAGTGTGTGTCAACCCAAAGCTATTCTTAGC
The DNA here is from genome assembly GCF_003255815.1 of Theropithecus gelada. Classification (NCBI taxonomy): domain Eukaryota; kingdom Metazoa; phylum Chordata; class Mammalia; order Primates; family Cercopithecidae; genus Theropithecus; species Theropithecus gelada. Next base: position 1,280 of record NW_020262497.1, on the reverse strand, counting down.
TGGTCCTTTCTCATAAGAACAGGTCTATGCATGAACTCTCCGGCCCCATTCCTTCCCACAGAGCTGCAATTCTGCTTCCTCAGCTGCTATAGCCACAGGGGTAGGGTTGATGGGGTGATGCTGTGGAGGGCTGCACCATCCCCCCTCCTCCCAGAGGCAAGGAACTGAATGGAAGCTGAGGAATAGAAAGCATGAGGTCACGTTTCAGTCATTTGTCTATTTATTGGTCACGGAGTGACTAGGGCGCTGTGTTAAACGCTAGTTGTGGATCATAAAAATACTTCAGAGGTGCGTGTCAATATGTCAGGTGCCTAGAAATATTCATAGCCATTAACCTAGAAAAAACATTTCTAGGAAAGAGTTCCGTGGAAACAGCCCAAATATGGAGCCATCTTCAAACATAAAGACACCTAACCCAGCATCATTTATAACTTTAAATTCAGCAAAGCTCATTTCTCTCCATCAGGGGATGATAAATTATCCACTAGATCATTTATTATTAAGTCTCTAAAATGAATGAAGTGGTATAAATATGCTTATAACATCAGTGGTTTAAAAAAAGGAAGATACGACATTATGCAAATTCTACAAACTTTGAAGAATTGTACAAATATATTTATATATTTGTACAATTATATAAATATATATATATATATACTCCTTGCCAACCCTAGGCGTGGAAAAAAATACAAAGGCTTGGAAATACAAACCTTGAAGAATGAATAGTGCTTATATGTGTGTGATAGGTCCCTGGGTGATTTATTTTCTTATTTTTTTCTTTTTCTGAATTTTTCTCATTTTACTTAGTAAGACTTTATTACCTTCTTGGTCAGCCCACAAATTCATGAACTAATTTTGTTTTAAAACATTTCCAGCATCACTGGTTGAAAAGTGGGTTGTGGTCAGTTGTTTAATCTGAAAGAAATTATTGATAAATACGCTAAAGTTTCTGTTCAATGGTCTTTGCCAAAATGAAGTCTTGATTTTCCATTTCTTTGAACCATTTTAAGGATCCTATACTGTACTTACATAAATCATGCCAAACTGAAGCAGGTTTTTCCTTATTCTTTTTAATACATAATTTCAGTGGTGTGGAAGGGTCTCTACCTTCTCAGCCAGATTATATGCTTTTTTTTTTTCTTTTCCGTACTTTGTTATTTTATTCTTTCACAATCAATCAGCATACCTCATTTTATAGTGAGAAATAGATTTAGTTGGTTTTAATAATCTTTTTTTCTGAGATGCCCCTGGTCTCGTGGGGGCAGGTAGAGTATGTGAAC
>NW_020262496.1:0-2929 GCF_003255815.1 Theropithecus gelada | reverse complement strand
TGATGCCGAGAGTCCCCAGTGCTGTGGGGAAACCATGTTTCTTGGGTGTAGCCTGCAGAACCGTGAGCCAATTAAACCTCTTTTCTTCATAAATTACCCAGTCTCAGACTTTTTTTTTTTTTTTTTTGAGATATAGTCTCGCTCTGTCACCCAGGCTGGAGTGTAGTGGTGCGATCTCGGCTCACTGCAACCTCTGCCTCCCTGGTTCAAGCGATTCTGCTGCCTCAGCCTCCCAAGTAGCTTAGCTGGGACTACAGGCATACGCCACCACGCCCAGCTAATTTTTTTGTATTTTTAATAGAGACAGGGTTTCACCATGTTGGCCAGGATGGTCTCAATCTCTTGACCTCGTGATCCGCCCACCTCGGCCTCCCAAAGTGCTGGGATTACAGGCGTGAGCCACTGTGCCCAGCCCCAGTCTCAGACATTTCTTTATAGCAGTGCAAGAACAGCCTAACACAGTATATGTATTTAACTTAGCATTGGCTGGCGTCAGCATTATACCACTTCACGTAGAGGATAAGAACCTTAAAACAGTACCCATGCATTTCCCTCCTTTTGGGTTTTGTGTTATTGTTTTCATGCATTTTGCTTCTATATGTGCTGTAAACTCACATTAATTTATCATTTTTGCCTTAAACAGTCAATTATCTTTTAAAAATGCTTTTTAATGTTGCATTTTTGCTCACACATTTGCCATCTTGGGTGCTCTACATTCTTTCGTGTAGATCTGGACTTCCATCTGGTTTCACTTTCCCTCTGCCTCAAGGATTTCCTTTAATATTCCTTGTAGTGAGGACTTGCTGGTAATGAATTCTTCAAGCTTTTCAATGTCTGAAAGTCTTTATTTCACTATCATCTTTGAAAGATATTTTCGCTGGGTGTAGAATTCCAGACTGACAATCGTTTTATCCTTGAGTATTTTATAGAAGTTACTCCACTATCCTTTGGTTTGCATTGTTTCTTTATCTTTATTTTTTATTTTTTCGAGACAGGGTCTCACTCTGTCACCCAGGCTGGAGTGCAGTGGCATGATTTCAGCTCACTGAAACCTTTACCTCTTGGGCTCAAGCAATCCTCCCACCTCAGCCTCCCAAGTAGCTAGGACTACAGGCATGCGCCACCACACCCAGCTAATTTTTGCATTTTATATAGAGGCCAGGTTTTGCCATGTTGCCCAGGCTGGTCTTGAACTCCTTGGCTGAAGTGATCATCCTGCCCTAATCTCGCAAAGTGCTGGGATAATAGGCATGTGCCACTATACCTAACCTTGTGTTGTTTCTAACCAGATGTCTGCCATCTTTTTTTTTTTTTTTTTTGAGACAGTCGTGCTGTGGCTCAGGCTGGAGTGCAATGGCGCCATCTAGGTTCACTGCAAGCTCCGCCTCCCAGGTTCAAGCGGTTCTCCCTGACTCAGCCTCCTGAGTAGCTGGGGTTACAAATGCGTGCCACCACGCTCTGCTAATTTTTGTATTTTTGGTAGAGACGGGGTTTTGCCATGTTACCCAGGCTGGTCTTAAACTCCTGTGCTAAGTGATCATCCTGCCTCAGCCTCCCAAAGTTCTGGGATTACAGGTGTGAGCCACCACACTCAGCCCATTTTTATCTTTGTTCCTCTCTGGTAGGAACAAAGCCTTTGGTAGCCTTTCAGATTTTCTCTTTGTCACTCGTTTGGGGCAATTTGATTATGATGTGCTCCAGTGTGTCTTCCTCATGTCTCTTGTGCTAGGGGTTCATTGGTTCTTCGTCTCTGGGTTTACAGTTTTTACCAAATTTAAAATTTTTCATCCACAGTTTTTTCAAATATTTTTTTCTTCTACTCCTCCCCACCTTCTTCAGGAACTCCAATTACACATATATTCGTCGTGTTGGTGCTGATTTTCTGTTAAATTTTTTTCCATATTGTTCTCCATGTTCCATTTTTGACAGTTTCTATTGCTACATCTTCCAGTTGACTAATCTTTTTTTGTATAATATCTGTTCTATTTTAAATACCATTTAGTATATTTTTCATCTCAGACATTGTATTTTTCATCTCTAGAAGTTCAAGCTGGGTCTTCCATGTCTCTTCTTACTTCCATGTTCAAGCTTCCCTTTACCTTCTTGTTGTGGAATGTTATTATAATAACTGTTTTAATATCGTTGCTGACTAATTCCATCATATGTGCCATTTCTGTATCTATTGATCAAATTTTCTTCTCATTATTGAGACATTTCCTTTTTCTTCACATGCCTGGTAATTTTCAACTGGATGGCAGACAATGTGAAATTTATCTTATTGTGCGTTGGATATTGTTGGGTTCCTATACATATTATTGAGCTATGTTCTAGGATGCAGTTAAACTATCTGGAAAGATTTTGGTTCTTTGAGGGTTTTCTTTGAGGTCTTGTTAAGTAGGACCTTAGCAGCCTTGGCCTAGATCTGATCTTCCACACTACTGGAGCAATTCTTTGCTGAGTGTTTCATCCAATGGACTGGGAAGTATAAGATTTGTCCACTGTTGCTGCTGGGAACACCAAATATGTCTGGTTCTGTAGGAGGTTCAAGCATTGTTCTTTCTGTTTCTTTCAGGTGTTTTTTCCCCTAGACTTGGGTAGTTTACACACATACATGCGCCAATCAGTATTTAACTGAAGACTCTGGAGCTTTTTTGTTTTATGACTTTATCCTTTTCATACCCTGAATACTCTGCCCTGCAGAGTTTATCTGAGCTTCTTTGGTCTCCCTGGACTCCAGCTTCATCTCCTCAACTCAGGACCAACACCAGGCTCAGCCTGGGTTCTGTCTCCCTGAGCTGTGGCCTAGAAATGGTTTCCACTCCCTGATTGCCTTCTGGTCACCGCACCTGGGCAGTCCAGAGTCATGAGAAACCCTAGGCCACGTAGCAGAATGCCCACTGTCCCCACTTCACCACACTCTACTCTCTCC
>NW_020262495.1:0-2929 GCF_003255815.1 Theropithecus gelada | reverse complement strand
TGATGCCGAGAGTCCCCAGTGCTGTGGGGAAACCATGTTTCTTGGGTGTAGCCTGCAGAACCGTGAGCCAATTAAACCTCTTTTCTTCATAAATTACCCAGTCTCAGACTTTTTTTTTTTTTTTTTTGAGATATAGTCTCGCTCTGTCACCCAGGCTGGAGTGTAGTGGTGCGATCTCGGCTCACTGCAACCTCTGCCTCCCTGGTTCAAGCGATTCTGCTGCCTCAGCCTCCCAAGTAGCTTAGCTGGGACTACAGGCATACGCCACCACGCCCAGCTAATTTTTTTGTATTTTTAATAGAGACAGGGTTTCACCATGTTGGCCAGGATGGTCTCAATCTCTCGACCTCGTGATCCGCCCGCCTCGGCCTCCCAAAGTGCTGGGATTACAGGCGTGAGCCACTGTGCCCAGCCCCAGTCTCAGACATTTCTTTATAGCAGTGCAAGAACAGCCTAACACAGTATATGTATTTAACTTAGCATTGGCTGGCGTCAGCATTATACCACTTCACGTAGAGGATAAGAACCTTAAAACAGTACCCATGCATTTCCCTCCTTTTGGGTTTTGTGTTATTGTTTTCATGCATTTTGCTTCTATATGTGCTGTAAACTCACATTAATTTATCATTTTTGCCTTAAACAGTCAATTATCTTTTAAAAATGCTTTTTAATGTTGCATTTTTGCTCACACATTTGCCATCTTGGGTGCTCTACATTCTTTTGTGTAGATCTGGACTTCCATCTGGTTTCACTTTCCCTCTGCCTCAAGGATTTCCTTTAATATTCCTTGTAGTGAGGACTTGCTGGTAATGAATTCTTCAAGCTTTTCAATGTCTGAAAGTCTTTATTTCACTATCATCTTTGAAAGATATTTTCGCTGGGTGTAGAATTCCAGACTGACAATCGTTTTATCCTTGAGTATTTTATAGAAGTTACTCCACTATCCTTTGGTTTGCATTGTTTCTTTATCTTTATTTTTTATTTTTTCGAGACAGGGTCTCACTCTGTCACCCAGGCTGGAGTGCAGTGGCATGATTTCAGCTCACTGAAACCTTTACCTCTTGGGCTCAAGCAATCCTCCCACCTCAGCCTCCCAAGTAGCTAGGACTACAGGCATGCGCCACCACACCCAGCTAATTTTTGCATTTTATATAGAGGCCAGGTTTTGCCATGTTGCCCAGGCTGGTCTTGAACTCCTTGGCTGAAGTGATCATCCTGCCCTAATCTCGCAAAGTGCTGGGATAATAGGCATGTGCCACTATACCTAACCTTGTGTTGTTTCTAACCAGATGTCTGCCATCTTTTTTTTTTTTTTTTTTGAGACAGTCGTGCTGTGGCTCAGGCTGGAGTGCAATGGCGCCATCTAGGTTCACTGCAAGCTCCGCCTCCCAGGTTCAAGCGGTTCTCCCTGACTCAGCCTCCTGAGTAGCTGGGGTTACAAATGCGTGCCACCACGCTCTGCTAATTTTTGTATTTTTGGTAGAGACGGGGTTTTGCCATGTTACCCAGGCTGGTCTTAAACTCCTGTGCTAAGTGATCATCCTGCCTCAGCCTCCCAAAGTTCTGGGATTACAGGTGTGAGCCACCACACTCAGCCCATTTTTATCTTTGTTCCTCTCTGTATAATGTCCTTTTCCCTTTGGTAGCCTTTCAGATTTTCTCTTTGTCACTCGTTTGGGGCAATTTGATTATGATGTGCTCCAGTGTGTCTTCCTCATGTCTCTTGTGCTAGGGGTTCATTGGTTCTTCGTCTCTGGGTTTACAGTTTTTACCAAATTTAAAATTTTTCATCCACAGTTTTTTCAAATATTTTTTTCTTCTACTCCTCCCCACCGTCTTCAGGAACTCCAATTACACATATATTCGTCGTGTTGGTGCTGATTTTCTGTTCAATTTTTTTCCATATTGTTCTCCATGTTCCATTTTTGACAGTTTCTATTGCTACATCTTCCAGTTGACTAATCTTTTTTTGTATAATATCTGTTCTATTTTAAATACCATTTAGTATATTTTTCATCTCAGACATTGTATTTTTCATCTCTAGAAGTTCAAGCTGGGTCTTCCATGTCTCTTCTTACTTCCATGTTCAAGCTTCCCTTTACCTTCTTGTTGTGGAATGTTATTATAATAACTGTTTTAATATCGTTGCTGACTAATTCCATCATATGTGCCATTTCTGTATCTATTGATCAAATTTTCTTCTCATTATTGAGACATTTCCTTTTTCTTCACATGCCTGGTAATTTTCAACTGGATGGCAGACAATGTGAAATTTATCTTATTGTGCGTTGGATATTGTTGGGTTCCTATACATATTATTGAGCTATGTTCTAGGATGCAGTTAAACTATCTGGAAAGATTTTGGTTCTTTGAGGGTTTTCTTTGAGGTCTTGTTAAGTAGGACCTTAGCAGCCTTGGCCTAGATCTAATCTTCCACACTACTGGAGCAATTCTTTTCTGAGTGTTTCATCCAATGGTCTGGGAAGTATAAGATTTGTCCACTGTTGCTGGTGGCAACAAATATCCCTGGTTCTGTAGGAGGTTCAAGCATTGTTGTTTCTGTTTCTTTTAGGTGTTTTTTCTCCTAGACTTGGGTAGTTTACACACATACATGCACCAATCAGTATTTAGCTGAAGACTCTGGAGCTTTTTTGTTTTGTGACTTTATCCTTTTCCTACCCTGAATACTCTGCCCTGCAGAGTTTATCTGAGCTTCTTTGGTCTCCCTGGACTCCAGCTTCATCTCCTCAACTCAGGACCAACACCAGGCTCAGCCTGGGTTCTCTCTCCCTGAGCTGTGGCCTAGAAATGGTTTCCACTCCCTGATTCCCTTCTGGTCACCGCACCTGGGCAGTCCAGAGTCATGAGAAACCCTAGGTCATGTAGCAGAATGCCCACTGTCCCCACTTCACCACACTCTACTCTCTCC
>NW_020262494.1:0-2929 GCF_003255815.1 Theropithecus gelada | reverse complement strand
TTGATTCCCAGTCTTTGCTATTGTGAATAGTGCTGCAATAAACATATGTGTGCATGTGTCTTTATAGCAGCATGACTTATAATCCTTTGGGTATATTCCAAGTAATGGGATGGCAGGGTCAAATGGTATTTCTAGTTCTAGATCTTTGAGGAATCACCACACTATTTTCCACAATGGTTGAACTAGTTTACAGTCCCACCAACAGTGTAAAAGTGTTCCTATTTCTCCACATCCTCTCCAGCACCTGTTGTTTTCTGATTTTTTAATGATTGCCATTCTAACTGGTATGAGATGGTATCTCATTGTGGTTTTGATTTGCATTTCTCTGATGACGAGTGATGATGAGCATTTTTTCATGTGTCTGTTGACTGTATGAATGTCTTCTTTTGAGAAGTGTCTGTTCATATCCTTTGCCCACTTTTGGATGGGGTTGTTCTTTTCTTATAAATTTGATTGAGTTCTTTATAGGTTCTGGATATTAACCCTTTGTCAGATGAGTAGATTGCAAAAATTTTCTCCCATTCTGTAGGTTGCCGGTTCATCCTGATGGTAGTTTCTTTTGCTATGCAGAAGCTCTTTAGTTTAATTAGATCCCATTTGTCAATTTTGCCTTCTGTTGCCTTTGCTTTTGGTGTTTTAGACATGAAGTCCTTACCCATGCCTATGTCCTGAATGGTATTACCTAGGTTTTCTTCTAGGGTTTTTATGGTATTAGGTCTAACATTTAAGTCTCTAATTCCTCTTCAATTAATTTTCATATAAGGAGTAAGGAAAGGATCCAGTTTCAGCTTTCTACTTATGGCTAGCCAATTTTCCCAGCATCATTTATTAAATAGGAAATCCTTTCCCCATTTCTTGTTTTTGTCAGGTTTGTCAAAGATCAGATGGCTGTAGATGTGTGGTATTATTTCTGAGGACTCTGTTCTGTTCCATTGGTCTACATCTCTGTTTTGGTACCAGTAACATGCTGTTTTGGTTACTGTAGCCTTGTAGTATAGTTTGAAGTCAGGTAGCGTGATGCCTCCAGTTTTGTTCTTTTGACTTAGGATTGTTTTGGCAATGCGGGCTCTTTTTAGTTCCATATGAACTTTAAAGCAGTTTTTCCCAATTCTGTGAAGAAACTCATTGGTAGCTTGATGGGGATGGCATTGAAACTATAAATTACCTTGGGCAGTATGGCCATTTTCACTATATTGATTCTTCCTATCCATGAGCATGGTATGCTCTTCCATTTGTTTGTGTCCTCTTTTATTTCACTGAGAAATGGTTTGTAGTTCTCTTTGAAGAGGTCCTTTAATCCCTTGTAAGTTGGATTCCTATGTATTTTATTCTCTTTGAAGCTATTGTGAATGGGAGTTCATTCACAATTTGACTCTCTGTTTGTCTGTTACTGGTGTATAAGAATGCTTGTGATTTTTGCACATTGATTTTGTATCCTGAGACTTTGCTGAAGTTGCTTATCAACTTAAGGAGATTTTGGGCTGAGACGATGGGGTTTTCTAAATATACAATCATGTCATCTGCAAACAGGGACAATTTGACTTCTTCTTTTCCTAACTGAATACCCTTGATTTCTTTCTCTTGCCTAATTGCCCTAGCCAGAACTTCCAACACTATGTTGAATAGGAGTGGTGAGAGAGGGCATCCCTGTCTTGTGCCAGTTTTCAAAGGGAATGCTTCCAGTTTTTGCCCATTCAGTATATTGGTTGTGGGTTTGTCATAAATAGCTCTTATTATTTTGAGATGCATTCCCATGAATACCGAATTTATTGAGAGGTTTTAGCATGAAGGGCTGTTGAATTTTGTCAAAGGCCTTTTCTGCATCTATTGAGATAATCATGTGTTTTTTGTCTTTGGTTCTGTTTATATGCTGGATTACATTTATTGATTTGTGTATGTTGAATCAGCCTTGCATCCCAGGGATGAAGCCCACTTGATCATGGTGGATAAGCTTTTTGATGTGCTGCTGGATTCGGTTTCCCAGTATTTTATTGAGGATTTCTGCATCGACATTCATCAGGGATATTGGTCTAAAATTCGGTTTTTTTGTTGTATCTCTGTCAGGCTTTGGTATCAGGATGATGTTGGCCTCATAAAATGAGTTAGGGAGGATTCCCTTGTTTTCCATTGATTGGAATAGTTTCAGAAGGAATGGTACCAACTCCTCCTTGTACCTCTGGTAGAATTCGGCTGTGAATCCGTCTGGTCCTGGACTTTTTTTGGTTGGTAGGCTATTAATTATTGCCTCAATTTCAGAGCCTGCTATTGGTCTATTCAGGGATTCAACTTCTTCCTGGTTTAGTCTTGGGGGAGTGTAAGTGTCCAGGAAATTATCCATTTCTTCTAGGTTTTCTAGTTTATTTGTGTAGATGTGTTCACAGTATTCTCCTGATGGTAGTTGATATTTCTGCGGGGTCAGTGGTGGTATCCCCTTTATCATTTTTTTATTTCGTCTATTTGATTCTTCTCTCTTTTCTTCTTTATTAGTCTTGCTAGCAGTCTATCAATTTTGTTGATCTTTTCAAAAAACCAGCTCCTGGATTCACTGATTTTTTGGAGGGTGTTTTGTGTCTCTATCTCCTTCAGTTCTGCTCTGATCTTAGTTATTTCTTGCCTTCTGCTAGCTTTGGAATGTGTTTGCTCTTGCTTCTCTAGTTCTTTTAATTGTGATGGTAGGGTGTCCATTTTAGATCTTTCCTGCTGTCTCTTGTGGGCATTTAGTGCTATGAATTTCCCTCTACACACTGCTTTAAATGTGTCCCAGAGATTCTGGTATGTTGTATCTTTGTTCTCATTGGTTTCAAAGAACATCTTTATTTCTGCCTTCATTTCGTTATGTACCCAGTAGTCATTCAGGAGCAGGTTGTTCAGTTTCCATGTAGTTGAGCGGTTTTGATTGAGTTTCTTAGTCCTGAGTTCTAGTTTGATT
>NW_020262493.1:0-2929 GCF_003255815.1 Theropithecus gelada | reverse complement strand
TTGATTCCCAGTCTTTGCTATTGTGAATAGTGCTGCAATAAACATATGTGTGCATGTGTCTTTATAGCAGCATGACTTATAATCCTTTGGGTATATTCCAAGTAATGGGATGGCAGGGTCAAATGGTATTTCTAGTTCTAGATCTTTGAGGAATCACCACACTATTTTCCACAATGGTTGAACTAGTTTACAGTCCCACCAACAGTGTAAAAGTGTTCCTATTTCTCCACATCCTCTCCAGCACCTGTTGTTTTCTGATTTTTTAATGATTGCCATTCTAACTGGTATGAGATGGTATCTTATTGTGGTTTTGATTTGCATTTCTCTGATGACGAGTGATGATGAGCATTTTTTCATGTGTCTGTTGACTGTATGAATGTCTTCTTTTGAGAAGTGTCTGTTCATATCCTTTGCCCACTTTTGGATGGGGTTGTTCTTTTCTTATAAATTTGATTGAGTTCTTTATAGGTTCTGGATATTAACCCTTTGTCAGATGAGTAGATTGCAAAAATTTTCTCCCATTCTGTAGGTTGCTGGTTCATCCTGATGGTAGTTTCTTTTGCTATGCAGAAGCTCTTTAGTTTAATTAGATCCCATTTGTCAATTTTAGCTTTTGTTGCCTTTGCTTTTGGTGTTTTAGACATGAAGTCCTTACCCATGCCTATGTCCTGAATGGTATTACCTAGGTTTTCTTCTAGGGTTTTTATGGTATTAGGTCTAACATTTAAGTCTCTAATTCATCTTCAATTAATTTTCATATAAGGAGTAAGGAAAGGATCCAGTTTCAGCTTTCTACTTATGGCTAGCCAATTTTCCCAGCATCATTTATTAAATAGGAAATCCTTTCCCCATTTCTTCTTTTTGTCAGGTTTGTCAAAGATCAGATGGCTGTAGATGTGTGGTATTATTTCTGAGGACTCTGTTCTGTTCCATTGGTCTACATCTCTGTTTTGGTACCAGTAACATGCTGTTTTGGTTACTGTAGCCTTGTAGTATAGTTTGAAGTCAGGTAGCGTGATGCCTCCAGTTTTGTTCTTTTGACTTAGGATTGTTTTGGCAATGCGGGCTCTTTTTAGTTCCATATGAACTTTAAAGCAGTTTTTCCCAATTCTGTGAAGAAACTCATTGGTAGCTTGATGGGGATGGCATTGAAACTACAAATTACCTTGGGCAGTATGGCCATTTTCACTATATTGATTCTTCCTATCCATGAGCATGGTATGCTCTTCCATTTGTTTGTGTCCTCTTTTATTTCACTGAGAAATGGTTTGTAGTTCTCTTTGAAGAGGTCCTTTAATCCCTTGTAAGTTGGATTCCTATGTATTTTATTCTCTTTGAAGCTATTGTGAATGGGAGTTCATTCACAATTTGACTCTCTGTTTGTCTGTTACTGGTGTATAAGAATGCCTGTGATTTTTGCACATTGATTTTGTATCCTGAGACTTTGCTGAAGTTGCTTATCAACTTAAGGAGATTTTGGGCTGAGACGATGGGGTTTTCTAAATATACAATCATGTCATCTGCAAACAGGGACAATTTGACTTCTTCTTTTCCTAACTGAATACCCTTGATTTCTTTCTCTTGCCTAATTGCCCTAGCCAGAACTTCCAACACTATGTTGAATAGGAGTGGTGAGAGAGGGCATCCCTGTCTTGTGCCAGTTTTCAAAGGGAATGCTTCCAGTTTTTGCCCATTCAGTATATTGGTTGTGGGTTTGTCATAAATAGCTCTTATTATTTTGAGATGCATTCCCATGAATACCGAATTTATTGAGAGGTTTTAGCATGAAGGGCTGTTGAATTTTGTCAAAGGCCTTTTCTGCATCTATTGAGATAATCATGTGTTTTTTGTCTTTGGTTCTGTTTATATGCTGGATTACATTTATTGATTTGTGTATGTTGAATCAGCCTTGCATCCCAGGGATGAAGCCCACTTGATCATGGTGGATAAGCTTTTTGATGTGCTGCTGGATTCGGTTTCCCAGTATTTTATTGAGGATTTCTCCATCAACATTCATCAGGGATATTGGTCTAAAATTCGGTTTTTTTGTTGTATCTCTGTCAGGCTTTGGTATCAGGATGATGTTGGCCTCATAAAATGAGTTAGGGAGGATTCCCTTGTTTTCTATTGATTGGAATAGTTTCAGAAGGAATGGTACCAACTCCTCCTTGTACCTCTGGTAGAATTCGGCTGTGAATCCGTCTGGTCCTGGACTTTTTTTGGTTGGTAGGCTATTAATTATTGCCTCAATTTCAGAGCCTGCTATTGGTCTTTTCAGGGATTCAACTTCTTCCTGGTTTAGTCTTGGAAGAGTGTAAGTGTCCAGGAAATTATCCATTTCTTCTAGGTTTTCTAGTTTATTTGTGTAGATGTGTTCTCAGTATTCTCCTGGTGGTAGTTTATATTTCTGCGGGGTCAGTGGTGGTATCCCCTTTATCATTTTTTTATTTCGTCTATTTGATTCTTCTCTCTTTTCTTCTTTATTAGTCTTGCTAGCAGTCTATCAATTTTGTTGATCTTTTCAAAAAACCAGCTCCTGGATTCATTGATTTTTTGGAGGGTGTTTTGTGTCTCTATCTCCTTCAGTTCTGCTCTGATCTTAGTTATTTCTTGCCTTCTGCTAGCTTTCGAATGTGTTTGCTCTTGCTTCTCTAGTTCTTTTAATTGTGATGGTAGGGTGTCCATTTTAGATCTTTCCTGCTGTCTCTTGTGGGCATTTAGTGCTATAAATTTCCCTCTACACACTGCTTTAAATGTGTCCCAGAGATTCTGGTATGTTGTATCTTTGTTCTCATTGGTTTCAAAGAACATCTTTATTTCTGCCTTCATTTCGTTATGTACCCAGTAGTCATTCAGGAGCAGGTTGTTCAGTTTCCATGTAGTTGAGCGGTTTTGATTGAGTTTCTTAGTCCTGAGTTCTAGTTTGATT
>NW_020262492.1:0-2929 GCF_003255815.1 Theropithecus gelada | reverse complement strand
GGGCTCAGATCCTCCGCAGCCCAGAGAGAAGTGGCCCGTCAGCCACCCGGCTTGGCTTGGCGGAAGCCGCTCTGCTCGAGAGTCCTGGCCCATTCCGTGGCCAGACCAGGGTGCGAGGTGGGCGGCGGCGGCGGCGGCGGCGGCGGCGGCGGTAGTGGCCGCGGTCACCTGGCGGCCATGGGAGGAGAAAGCCTGACCTGGCCAGTGGGCTTTGCCGCTGAGAAAGAGTGGGAGGGAGGCGAGCACCTGACAAGGAAGAACTGTGAGGCCGATGTTGCCAAGGTGGCGCCAGCGAGGCCAAAAGGACGGATGGGTGGAGGTAGGCGGGGAGGTGGGGGCGCTCGTGGAGGCCGCCGGAGGTTGTGGCTGGGGCGCCGGAGAAGCGAGGGAGCCTGTTGGTCAAAAGGGGAGGTGTGAAGGGGCCTGGCAGTTGGCAGGCAGAGCCAAAGAAGGAAGGCTTCCCTGACCGGGAATCGAACCCGGGCCGCGGCGGTGAGAGCGCCGAATCCTAACCACTAGACCACCAGGGAGAGACGGCCTTCGGGGCCCGGCTTGCGCCTCCTGGCCCCAGCGCCTGTGGCCCCAGCATTGGGCGCTACCTTGGCGCCTGTCCCCTGCTTCCCTTTAAAACAAACACCCGCAACCAGCCCCCGAGAGGCCAGCGGCAACCCGCCCGCCCCAACCAGCAGCTCTGGCCCTGTTCGCAGCACACCCCCCAAACACCGCGCCCCTCCTTCCCGGGCGCACACGCAGGCAGCCACAGGCCAAGCTCCCACACGAGCCACGCGCCCGGGACCTCCGCAAAAGGTCGGCCCGCTGCGTTGGCCGGGAATCGAACCCGGGTCAACTGCTTGGAAGGCAGCTATGCTCACCACTATACCACCAACGCCGCACGGCGCGGGCAGCCCCGCCACGCCGGCCCGGGGCTCCCACGAGCGCGCCGCCCACGCCCGGCGCAGCAGCGCCCCGACGCCCGGTCCGTCCGCCTGCCCGCCCGCAGCTCCGCGCTGCCACGGCCCGCCAAAGGCCGGCCCGCGCCCCACCGGTGCAAGGCGAGCGCGGCTGCCCCGTTCCGCCCCCGTTCTGCGTCTGGGGGCGCTCTCGCTCCCTCGCAGACCCGGGCCGCCGGAGTCCTTCTCCACCAGGTGTCCGGCGGGCACACGGCCGGCGTCCACAGGGTCCTCAACTCCTCCGCCTCCCACCGGCCGCCGCGGGGCCCTGTGCCGTGGCAGCAAGCCTCTTCCCACAACCACTTTGGGCCGGCAGCTCGCTGGGCGCCCTGGGGGCCAGAGGAGGCCGCCCGGCTGTGGCGATCAAGCGGCGGGCGAGAAGAAAAGGGAGGAGGCCAAGGGGGCCCCTGAGGCCAAGGGGGCCCAGAGGGCCCAGGGGGCCAAGGGGCCAGGCAGGTCAGGCCCGAGATGGCGCCCTGCGACTAGCTGGAGGGCGGAGGAAGGAGAAGGAGGGCCCACAGGCTGGGTCCGAGGCGGGCGGCCCTAAAAGGACTGCTGCCTCCCCGTCGGGGAATCGAACCCCGGTCTCCCGCGTGACAGGCGGGGATACTCACCACTATACTAACGAGGACGACGGCCACGGTCGCCGGGACGCCAGACCCCACTCCGACCGCGGACGCCTAGCCCTGCCTTGATCCCCTCCCCCCGACCGCAGGGGCCCCGCGCCTGCTCGCCCTCCACCCGCCACCCGCCACCCGCCACCGGCCACCCGCCACCGTTGGCGCGGCCTACCCCGACACCCAACGAAGCACCCTGCGGTCCCACTGGGACCCGGAGCCGGACCCCGACAGGTACCGGAGCGGCGTGGAACCTCCCCTTGCGCCCTGCCTGCCGTCTCCAGCGCGGGGATCGCGCCGGCAGGAAGAGGCTGCGGGCGAAACAGCCAGGCTGCTGCTCCTAGGACGTGGTGGGCTCGCGCCCTGCCCGACGCGGACCGTTTGGGTCCGGGGTGGGGACGCCGGGGCGTCCACGCCAAGGCCGGCCGGCTCCGTTCACTGGGCGCCCGCTCCGGCCCCGCGGTCCGTCGGTTGCGCACCGAACCCAGACAGGCGCCGGCCAAGGGCGCCGGCGTTCGCGCCGGGTCCCAGCCAGGCGAGCGGCCACGCGCCCCGGCGCGCCGTCAGGATGGCCGAGCGGTCTAAGGCGCTGCGTTCAGGTCGCAGTCTCCCCTGGAGGCGTGGGTTCGAATCCCACTCCTGACAACCCGACCTTTTGGCCCGCCCGCCGGAGGGCAACGCCCATCGCAACCCTGGAGCACCTTTGGTCGGTTCCTGCCTTGAGCCCTTGCCCACTCTCCAAACTCCAGCCCCCTTGAAGCAAGCCTCCAAAACGCCGCCGCTTCTCAGGCACGTCCCTTCTTCCTGCCCACCCGCCCGCCGTCGCAGAAACAGCCCAGGACCATGCGCCAGCGCCCGCGACCCTCTACCAATTGCCCTTCGGACAGACGCGCTCCCCACCACCTCACACGCCCTCTTCCCTGGCCCCACACACAGCGAGCGACCGCGAACGCCTTCCACGCTCTTCCCTACCTATCTCCTCCGCCCGCCTTCTCCTCACTCGCCCAAACAGACGCAGCCCAGACTCTGCCCCTATTCCTCCTTTTCCCGCCTTCCTCCCACCGGCCTCCGTCCAGCGCCCAGCGCCCAGCGCCCACCGCCTTGAATCGCCGCTGCGCTGCCCAGAGGCCTCCGGCGTGCACAGCCCGCTCGGTTTCACCCTCCAACTTCTGACCCCCGAACAGCAGCGAGCGAGCGACCCGCTCTTGGAGCCGCGCACACTTCTCCCACCACAGGCACGCCATCCAACATCCTGCCCTTTCCTCCGCCCCCTGGGACCCCGCCTGCGCATTCCACTCTCCCGACGCCCTAGGCAGGTCGCCGATCTCACCTCGCTACTTGTGCTCCCTTCCCGCTAACACC
>NW_020262491.1:0-2930 GCF_003255815.1 Theropithecus gelada | reverse complement strand
AGCTTTCTCAGAAAGCTTCTTTCCAGATTTCATCTGAGGATATTTCCTTTTTCACCATAGCCCTCTATGGGTTTCCAAATATCACTTTGCCAATTCCACAAGAACTGTCTTAGCGAAAGGCTTCTTCAGGGGAAAGCTGTAACTCTGTGAAATGATTTCACAGAACACAAAGAAGTTTCTCAGAAAGCCTCTTCCTCTTAGTTATCGGAGGATATTTCCTTTGGACTGTAGTCTTCAAAGAAAGGGATCCGAAATATCTGTTCTCATATTCCACAGAAGTAAGGCTAGCAAAGAGATCCACGAAATACAGATGTAACTCTGTGAGATGAATTAACAGAACACTAAGAAGTTTCTCAGAAAGCTTCTTTGTCTTTGTTATCGGAGGATATTTCCTTTGGCCCTGCAGTCTTCAAAGGGATCCGAAATATCTGTTCTCAGATCCCACAGAAATAAGGCTATCAAAGAGATCCACGAAATACTGACGTAACTCTGTGAGTAGAAGTCACACATCACAGAGCAGTTTCTCAGAAAGCTTCTTTCCAGATTTCATCTGAGGAGATTTCCTTTTTCACCATAGCCCTCTATGGGCTTCCAAATATCACTTTGCCAATTCCACAAGAACTGTCTNGATCCACGAAATACAGATGTAACTCTGTGAGATGAATTAACAGAACACTAAGCAGTTTCACAGAAAGCTTCTTTCCATATTTCATCTGAAGATATTTCCTTTTTCACCATAGCCCTCTATGGGCTGCCAAATATCACTTTGCCAATTCCACAAGAACTGTCTTAGCGAAAGGCTTCTTGAGGGGAAAGCTGTAACTCTGTGAGATGATTTCACAGAACACAAAGAAGTTTCTCAGAAAGCTTCTTTCTCTTTGTTATCGGAGGATATTTCCTTTGGCCCTGTAGTCTTCAAAGAAAAGGATCCGAAATATCTGTTCTGAGATACCACAGAAATAAGGGTAGCAAAGAGATCCACGAAATACAGATGTAACTCTGTGACATGAATTAACTGAACACTAAGCAGTTTCTCAGAAAACTTCTTTCCAGATTTCATCTGAGGATATTTCATTATTCAACATAGCCATCTAGGGGTTCCAAATATCACTTTGCCAATTCCACCAGAACTGTCTTAGCGAAAGGCTTCTTGAGGGGAAAGCTGTAACTCTGTGAGATGATTTCACAGAACACAAAGAAGTTTTTCAGAAAGCTTCTTTCTCTTTGTTATCGGAGGACATTTCCTTTGGCCCTATAGTCTTCAAAGAAAGGGATCCGAAATATCGGGTCTCAGATTCCACAGAAATAAGGCTAGCAAAGATATCCACGAAATACAGATGTAACTCTGTGAGATGAATTAACAGAACACTAAGCAGTTTCTCAGAAAGCTTCTTTCCAGATTTCATCTGAGGATATTTCCTTTTTCGCCATAGCCCTCTATGGGCTTGCAAATATCACTTTGCCAATTCCACAAGAACTGTCTTAGCGAAAGGCTTTTTGAGGGGAAAGCTGTAATTCTGTGAGATGATTTCGCAGAACACAAAGAAGTTTCTCAGAAAGCTCCTTTCTCCTTGTTATCGGAGGATATTTCCTTTGCCCCTGTTGTCTTCAAAGAAAGGGATCCGAAATATCTGTTGTCAGATTCCACAGAAATAAGGCTAGCAAAGAGATCCACGAAATACAGATGTAACTCTGTGAGATGAATTAACAGAGCACTAAGCAGTTTCTCAGAAAGCTTCTTTCCAGATTTCATCTTAGGATATTTCCTTTTTCACCATAGCCCTCTAGAGGCTTTCAAATATCACTTTGCCAATTCCACAAGAACTGTCTTAGCGAAAGGCTTCTTCAGGAGAAAGCTGTAACACTGTGAGATGATTTCACAGAACACAAAGAAGTTTCTCAGAAAGCTTCTTTGTCTTTGTTATCGGAGGATATTTCCTTTGGCCCTGTAGTCTTCAAAGGGATCCGAAATATCTGTTCTCAGATCCCACAGAAATAAGGCTAGCAAAGAGATCCACGAAATACTGACGTAACTCTTTGAGTAGAAGTCACACATCACAGAGCAGTTTCTCAGAAAGCTTCTTTCCAGATTTCATCTGAGGAGATTTCCTTTTTCACTATAGCCCTCTATGGGCTTCCAAATATCACTTTGCCAATTCCACAAGAACTGTCTTAGCGAAAGGCTTCTTGAGGGGAAAGCTGTAACTCTGTGAGATGATTTCACAGAACACAAGGAAGTTTCTATGAAAGCTTCTTTCTCTTTGTTATCGGAGGGTATTTCCTTTGGCCCTGTAGTATTCAAAGAAAAGGATCCGAAATATCTGTTCTGAGATACCACAGAAATAAGGCTAGCAAAGAGATCCACTAAATACTGATGTAACTCTGTGAGTAGAAGTCACACGTCACAGAGCATTTTCTCAGAAAGCTTCTTTCCAGATTTCATCTGAGGATATTTCCTTTTTCACCATCGCCCTCTATGGGCTTCCAAATATCACTTTGCCAATTCCACAAGAACTGTCTTAGCAAAAGGCTTCTTGAGGGGAAAGCTGTAACTCTGTGAGATGATTTCACAGAACACAAAGAAGTTTCTCAGAAAGCTTTTTTCTCTTTTTTATCTGAGGATATTTCCTTTGGCCCTGTAGTCTTCAAAGAAAGGGATCCGAAATCTCTGTTCTCAGATTCCACAGAAAGAAGGCTAGCAAAGAGATCCACGAAATACTGATGTAACTCTGTGAGATGAATTAAAAGAACACTAAGCAGTTTCTCAGAAAGCTTGTTTCCAGATTTCATCTGAGGATATTTCCTTTTTCACCATACCCCTCTAGGGGCTTCCAAATATCACTTTGCCAATTCCACAAGAACTGTCTTAGCGAAAGACTTCTTGAGAGGAGAGCTGTAACTCTGTGATGTGATTACAAAGAACACAAAGA
>NW_020262490.1:0-2929 GCF_003255815.1 Theropithecus gelada | reverse complement strand
TGTGTTGCTGAATCCGGTTTGCCAGTATTTTATTGAGGATTTTTGCACCAATGTTCATCAGGGATATTGGTCTGAAATTCTCTTTTTTTGTTGTATCTCTGCCAGGCTTTGGTATCAGGATGATGTTGGCCTCATAAAATGAGTTAGGGAGGATTCCCTCTTTTTCTATTGATTGGAATAGTTTCAGAAGGAATGGTACCAACTCCTCCTTGTACCTCTGGTAGAATTCAGCTGTGAATCCATCTGGTCCTGGACTTTTTTTGGTTGGTAGGCTATTAATTATTGCCTCAATTTCAGAGCCTGCTATTGGTCTATTCAGGGATTCAGCTTCTTCCTTGTTTAGTCTTGGAAGAGTGTAAGTGTCCAGGAAATTATCCATTTCTTCTAGATTTTCTAGTTTATTTGCATAGAGGTGTTTATAGTATTCTCTGATGGTAGTTTGTATTTCTGTGGGGTCGGTGGTGATATCCCCTTTATCATTTTTTATTGCGTCAATTTGATTCTTCTCTCTTTTCTTCTTTATTAGTCTTGCTAGCAGTCTGTCAATTTTGTTGATCTTTTCAGAAAACCAACTCCTGGATTCATTGATTTTTTGGAGAGTTTTTTGTGTCTCTATCTCCTTCAGTTCTGCTCTGATCTTAGTTATTTCTTGCCTTCTGCTAGCTTTTGAATGCGTTTGCTCTTGCTTCTCTAGTTCTTTTAATTGTGATGTTAGAGTGCCAATTTTAGATCTTTCCTGCTTTCTCTTGTGGGCATTTAGTGCTATAAATTTCCCTCTACACACTGCTTTAAATGCGTCCCAGAGATTCTGGTATGTTGTATCTTTGTTCTCATTGGTTTCAAAGAACATCTTTATTTCTGCCTTCATTTCATTATGTACCCAGTAGTCATTCAGGAGCAGGTTGTTCAGTTTCCATGTAGTTGAGCGGTTTTGATTGAGTTTCTTAGTCCTGAGTTCTAGTTTGATCGCACTGTGGTCTGAGAGACAGTTTGTTACAATTTCTGTTCTTGTACATTTGCTGAGGAGTGCTTTACTTCCAATTACATGGTCAATTTTGGAGTAAGTACGACGTGGTGCTGAGAAGAATGTATATTCTGTTGATTTGGGGTGGAGAGTTCTATAGATGTCTATTAGGTCTGCTTGCTGCAGAGCTGAGTTTAATTCCTCGATATCCTTGTTAACTTTCTGTCTCGTTGATCTGTCTAATGTTGACAGTGGAGTGTTGAACTCTCCCATTATTATTGTATGGGAGTCTAAGTCTCTTTGTAAGTCTCTAAGGACTTGCTTTATGAATCTGGGTGCTCCTGTATTGGGTGCATATATATTTAGGATAGTTAGCTCTTCCTGTTGAATTGATCCCTTTACCATTATGTAATGGCCTTCTTTGTCTCTTTTGATCTTTGATGGTTTAAAGTCTGTTTTATCAGAGACTAGTATTGCAACCCCCGCTTTTTTTTGTTCTCCATTTGCTTGGTAAATCTTCCTCCATCCCTTTATTTTGAGCCTATGTATGTCTCTGCATGTGAGATGGGTCTCCTGAATACAGCAGAATGATGGGTCTTGACTCTTTATCCAGTTTGCCAGTCTGTGTCTTTTAATTGGAGCATTTAGTCCATTTACATTTAAGGTTAATATTGTTATGTGTGAACTTGATCCTGCCATTATGATATTAAGTGGTTATTTTGCTCGCTGGTTGATGCAGTTTCTTCCTAGCATAGATGGTCTTTACATTTTGGCATGTTTTTGCAATGGCTGGTACCAGTTGTTCCTTTCCGTGTTTAGTGCTTCCTTCAGGGTCTCTTGTAAGGCAGGCCTAGTGGTGACAAAATCTCTAAGCATTTGCTTGTCTGTAAAGGATTTTATTTCTCCTTCACTTATGAAACTTAGTTTGGCTGGATATGAAATTCTGGGTTGAAAATTCTTTTCTTTAAGAATGTTGAATATTGGCCCCCACTCTCTTCTGGCTTGGAGAGTTTCAGCCGAGAGATCTGCTGTTAGTCTGATGGGCTTCCCTTTGTGGGTGACCTGACCTTTCTCTCTGGCTGCCCTTAAGATTTTTTCCTTCATTTCAACTTTGGTGAATCTGGCAATTATGTGTCTTGGAGTTGCTCTTCTCGAGGAATATCTTTGTGGCGTTCTCTGTATTTCCTGGATTTGAATGTTGGCCTGCCCTACTAGGTTGGGGAAGTTCTCCTGGATGATATCCTGAAGAGTGTTTTCCAACTTGGTTCCATTTTCCCCCTCACTTTCAGGCACCCCAATCAGACGTAGATTTGGTCTTTTTCCATAATTCCATACTTCTTGCAGGCTTTGTTCATTTCTCTTTCTTCTTTTTTCTTTTGGTTTCTCTTCTCACTTCATTTCATTCATTTGATCCTCAATCGCTGATACTCTTTCTTCCAGTTCATCAAGTCGGTTACTGAAGCTTGTGCATTTGTCACGTATTTCTCGTGTCATGGTTTTCATCTCTTTCATTTCGTTTATGACCTTCTCTACATTAATTACTCTGGCCATCAATTCTTCCCCTTTTTTTTCAAGATTTTTAGTTTCTTTGCACTGGGTACGTAATTCCTCCTTTAGCTCTGAGAAGTTTGATGGACTGAAGCCTTCTTCTCTCATCTCGTCGAAGTCATTCTCCATCCAGCTTTGATCCGTTGCTGGCGATGAGCTGTGCTCCTTTGCCGGGGGAGATGTGCTCTTATTTTTTGAATTTCCAGCTTTTCTGCCCTGCTTTTTCCCCATCTTTGTGGTTTTATCTGCCTCTGGTCTTTGATGATGGTGATGTACTGATGGGGATTTGGTGTAGGTGTCCTTCCTGTTTGATAGTTTTCCTTCTAACAGTCAGGACCCTCAGCTGTGGGTCTGTTGGAGATTGCTTGAAGTCCACTCCAGACCCTGTTTGCCTGGGTATCAGCAGCAGAGGCTGCA
>NW_020262489.1:0-2930 GCF_003255815.1 Theropithecus gelada | reverse complement strand
CCTTTGGACATGGACTGAGCAATGCTACCAGCTTTCCTAGTTCCCCAACTTGGAGACAGCCTATTGTGGACTTTCTCAGCCTCAATAATTATGTGAACCAGTTTCCCTAATGAATCTTCTCTCATCTGTCTATCTACATAAATCTGATGGATTGTGCATTTCTGGGGAACCCTGACTAATGTGATTATAATAATACAAAATTCACCAGCTTATATACAGGACTTGGGTTTTGTCTTTACCCCATTTTATATTTGTATTATAACTGTGTTTCTGGAAAAAATGGAACAAGTTTTTATATTCTTCATATGAGGGCTGAAGCTGTTTTCTCACCAATATTTTTGGAGATTTTTAAGATTTTCAAGATTTTCTTTTGACCCTAACCCCTAAACCAAACCCTCACCCCTACTGCTAAACCCTAATCCTAACCCCTACCACTAAACCTTAACCCTAACTCTAAACCTAAACCCTAACCCTAAACCCTAACCCTAACCCTAGCCCTAAACCTAGCCCTAAACCTAACAGGACCCCAACCCAAACCCTAAATCCAACCCCAAACCCAACCACAACCCTAATGCTAACACTAACTCCAACCCCATCTCTAAAACCATAACCCTAAAATCGTAACAACCCTAAATCTAACAACCCTAACCCTAACAACACTAACAAACCTAATGTTAGCAACCCTAAACCTAACAACTGTAACCCTGACCCCTGACCGTAACCCTTTGTATAAATATCAAGTGATCTTGAATAGCCAAACACTCCTGAAAACCAAAAGCCCACTTAGTGGCTCACATTTCTCATTGTCAAATATTACTGCAAAGGAATAGTAATCAAGACAACATAATACTGGCATAAGGAGACAAATATAAATCAATGGAACTGAATGTCCAGTCCAGAAATAAAACTATACCTCTACGGCCAACTGAGTTTTGACACGAGCCAAGACCACTAAATTCAACAAACGCTGCTAGCATCTGACTACCTAGAGTCAGAGGTAACAAACTGTACTGTGACTGTACACTTACCTCACAACACAGAAAAAGTAACTAAAAATGGTTCAAAGCCCTATATATGAGTTACAAATAGAAACTCTAGAAGAAAACAGGGATATATCTTCATGACCTTGGATTTGGAAAAGGTGTTGCAGATCTGAAACCAAAAGCACTAGCCACAAAAGAAATAATTTCCTCAAAATTAAAAACTATGCATCGGAAGACATTATCAAGTAAGTTGGCTGTGCACTGTAGTTCATGCCAGCAATCCTAGCACTTTGGGAGGCAGAGGCAGGAGGATCACTTGAGTCCAGGAGTTCAAGACCAGCCAGGATGACAGAGCAAAACCCCATCTCTACTAATAGTACAAAAATTAGCCAGGAATGGTTGCACACAGCTGCAGTCCCAGCTACTAGGGAGACTGAGGCGGAAGGACTGCTTGACTCCAGAACGTAGAGGTTGTAGTAAGCTGAGATCACACCACTACACTTCAATCTGGGCAACAGTGCAAGACCCTATCTTAAAAAAAAAAAAGAATGGGTATGATGGCTCATGCCTATAATCCCAGCAATTTGGGAGACTGAGGCAGATGGAACACTTGAGGTCAGGAGTTGGAGACCAGTCTGGCCAACATGGCGAAACCTTGTCTCTACTAAAAATACAAAAATTAGGGCCGGGAGCGGTGGCTCACGCCTGTAATTCCAGCTCTTCTGGAGGCTGAGGCAGAAGGATTAACTGAGGACGGGAGTTCAAGACCAGCCTGACCAAGAAAAGCAAACCCCATCTCGACTAAAAATACAAAATTAGCTAGGCGTAGTGGCACATGCCTGTAATCCCAGCTACTCGGGAGGCTAAGGCAGAAGAATCACTTGAACCCAGGAGGCGGAGGTTATGGTGAGCCAAGAGTGCACCACTGCACTCCAGCCTGGGGAACAAAGCAAGATTCGGTCTCCAAAAAAAAAAAAAAAAAAAAAAAAAGAAAGTGAAAAGACAACCCACAGAAAACAAGAAAATATCTGCGCACTATATATCCAACAACAGTCTGTTGACTACAGTATATAAAAAATTTGTATAACTCAACCACAAGAACAACCAAATTACAAATGGAGAAAGAGTTGAACACACACTTTGCCAAAAAGACATGCAAATGAAAAACAAGCACATGAAAAGATGATCAATATCATTATCATTATGGCCATCCAAACTGAAACCACAACCAAATACTCTTTCACACACACTAGAAAGGCTACAATCCAACAAATGTAAAGTAACGAGTGTTGGCAAGGTTGGAGAGAAATCAAAACCATTAAATACTATATGTAGAATATAAAATGGTGCAGCCTATTTGTAACATAGTTTGTTATTTCCTCACAAAGTTAAAAATACAATGGGCATGGTGGCTCATGCCTGTAATCCCAGCACTTTGGGAGGCTGAAGCAGGCAGATCACTTGAGTGCAGGAGTTCAAGACCAGCAGAAGGACATAGCAAAACCTCGTCTCTACTAAAAATACAAAAATTAGCCAGGCATGGTGCCACACACCTGTAGTCCCAGCTAAAATAAATAAATAAATAAATAAATAAATAAATAAATAAATAAACAAATAAATAAAGACCGGGCATGGTGGCTCAATCCTGTAATCCCAGCACTTTGGGAGGCAGAGGCAGGCGGATCATCTGAGATCATGAGTTTGAGAACAGTATGACCAACATGGAGAAACCCCACCTCCACCAAAAACAGAAAAATTAGCCAGGCATGGTGTCCCATGCCTGTAATCGCAGCTACTCGCATGAACCCAGGAGGCAGAGGTTGTGATGAGCCAAGAGTGCACTACTGCACTCCAGCCTGGGAAACAGAGCAAGACTTGGTCTCAAAAAAAAAAAAAAAAAAAAAAAAAAGAGGAAGAGAAAAGACAACCCACAGAAAAGAAGAAAAT
>NW_020262488.1:0-8926 GCF_003255815.1 Theropithecus gelada | reverse complement strand
ATCTTCTTCCATGTAGATATGTTTCTTTAAAATTTTTCTTCATTTACTTGTTTGCTTATGTACTATAAGTTCCATGTTGGCAGGAACCTTCTTTGCCTTTTTTACTGATGTGCTTATCACCTGTAATAGCACCTAATAGCTATTTACAAAATAGTTGCTGNATTTATAGCAGCATGGACTCATGGATATTTATTTTATTCTTTGGTTTATAATTCAATACTACTTTTTTTGGAGGGGGAACTCATTAAGTGGGCTACTGTGTCCCTTTGACATCCCCCATAATCTTTTTGCATGTACGTTTTCTCAATTTCTGGCACTAAAAGATACTCCAAGTCTATCTTGCGTATATTCTGCTCCATTCCCAGAATCAGCCATTTTCCTGAGGAATCCTGTCTCCTTTTATTGAAGAATGGTTATTAGAAATCAAGATCTGAGCACTAGGTTTTCTCATTGCTACTGGGATGTTATTGCTTTTAGGCCCTCTCAGCAGATGGAACATATGTGTGTATACTAACCCAGACATATACACATGTCTACAAATATTTCCATATGTAACTATTTGTATCCTTATTAAGCCTAACATGAGTTCATACAGATGTCTCCAAATCTAATCTATCATCATATGAATCATTCTGGGGAAACCTGAAAATATAGAATCCCAGGTATCACTCCAGAGATAATGAACCGGTATAAATATTGAACGTATATGTTTTGAAAGGCAAACATTAAAAGTATTGAATGTTTCTCTTGGTTGAATATTGGAATCAGTATTAAGATTTTGAAAACATCAGTTTCCATGATAAATATAAGTTTTACTTTGCCATTATTCACCATTTGGGTAAGTATTTATCTTAGGAAAACTTTGTTGTCTGACTGTAGTTTTGCTAATTTAAATTTCATGAGTGTGCAATCTGATAGGGTTTGAAAATTCTTGTATTAGGTGATTATTGGATGTGCCATTCAACTCCCAAAGTCTATGATTTGAAGTCCCATATATAAAAATAAACACTGCAGAAACACAAAATTAACTGTGAGAAGTGTATTCATTCATGTTGGCAGTATCTGCCTCACTCATTTCCTCTGCTTCCCTTTCTGTTTTCTTGCATTATTGGTTGGCGGCAGACTCCAGTTCCAACACCATCTTCTGAGATGATGCTATCTTGAGTTCTGCAAAAGCTCAGGTTAATCCAGGTAATATGGCTATTACTCAGTTATATGCTGGAAGACCGGCAGAATGTTAAAACCCATCAATGTTCAATGGTGGGTCTAAAAGCTGCCAAGAGGGTCTACAAAGTTCTTTCTCCATGGTGAAATAGGAACAAAAACTAATATTTTTTATATATATATACACACACACACACGTATATATATATGTATTTTAATACAACCTGTTGAATATTGTAAAAGATTTTCTTATATAGAGTAGGGTGCAGTAAGAGGGCATTTAAAAAATGGGAGGTGGCAGAAGCAACCATTTGCTTCTGCATCTTCTGAGAAAAACAGGACAGAATTTTTAGATGTCTTAGAGAACTTCTTCAGGTTGGTTTACGAGTTGTTTCTGGCTGTCTTAGGCTGTGATTTTACTTGGATGTCCTGTTATGCTTTTGGGACCCTGGTCCTGTGGGATCTCAGGCAGATTCTCTTTCCTCTAGGGTGTGGCCATGCTCAAAATAAATAGGTTAGGAGAATCTTTTGAGCCTAATTTTGTGGGATTATGTTGTATTGCATGAACTTTTAAAGTTTAAATGGAAGTAAATAATTGTATTATTTGTTACACAATAATGCTGCTTAACAACTTATCCAAAGCTCAATGTCTTTAAATGAACATTTATTTGGCTCCTAGCTGGACTTGTTTGGACTGTTCTCTGTTCTGTGTTGATTCACTCAAGCATAACTGAGAGTCAGCTGGCTATTGGCTCGTCTAGGATGGCTATGACACAGATGAATGGGGCAACTTTGCTGTGCTCTGTTTCATCCTCCTGCAGACTAGCCTGGGTATGTTTTCCTGGAAATTGCACAGGAACAAGACCAGAAGCCAGAATATTCAAACATTTTTCAAGTCACTGCTGAAATCATGTTTACATCTCATTGGCCAAAGCAATTCATGTGGCCAAGCCCAGAGTCAGAGTGGGAGAGCACAAAAAATTAGATGGTAAAGATCTGGGATGCAGGTATTGGAGAAGAATTGGAGTCATTTTTTTTTTTTTTCATTTTGCCACAAATATGAACATGGAAAAGTATACATAGCTTAAGTGTTGAATTTTATGAATTTTATAAACTGAACACATCTAAACAGTACCCGAATTAAGAAACAGAACTATACCAGCATTTCAGAAGCTCTCTTCATGCTTCATTCCAGTAACTTTTCTCACCACCCCCCAAAGGTAGCCATTATCCTGCTTTCCAGCAACATAGATGAATTTTGCCCATTTTTATACTTATATACACGGAATTAGATGATGCATAAATACTCTTTGTGTCTGACTTCTTTCACTCAACATTTTGTTTATGAGATTCATCCTACTGTTGCATGCAGTTGTCAACTATTCATTTTCATTGTTGTATATTACTTTGTTTGAATATTTTATTTAGCCAATCTACTGTAGATGGGAATTTGGATAATTTCTAGTTTGGGCCCATTATGAACAAAGCTCCTATAATTATTATTGTATAAAACTTTTGGTAGAGATAAGTACTCAGTTCCTTTGAGTATACACTTAGAAGTGGAACTTTCATATGTGTAGCATATGATGTACTATTCTGCATAATACCAAAAATTGTTTTGAAGGGCTTTACCATTTTACCATCCCGTAGCAGTATATGTGAGTTCCAGTTGTTCCATGCTATATTTTGATTCTGGAGGGTGCTTTAATTTTGTCCTCTTCATAGCATAAGGGTTCATTTGTGAAATGTTTGCTCTCCTCCTTCCACAAAAGTTCCATGTACATGGATTTTTCTTTATACCTTCAATAGGAAATATGATCAAAACTCCTTAAATATCAAAGAATTATTTGTTGAAGAAGCCCAGTGCCTTGTTACTTTCTCATAATTAGCTCAGCTGTTGCATCTCGGATCCTAACTTGGGTACCATTTTTTCCTTTTTCTGCTCTGTATTCCTCTCAATCAATTGTTGATGTTTGGTTGCCTCCTACTACATTCTTCATGCTCTGAGTTCCAAGGAAGAGTGCTGTGAGTGCATGGAGTGGTGGGATGTTTTGGTGGTAAGCATACTCACGGAGACTGGCATGCCATGAGGACATTTAAATGACTAACCAGGAGAGCTAATCTTCTGTGTTAGAGTCCACACTGTGGCCCTGGAACAGGAAACGGACTGTTTGAAGACAGCAAATAGTCATCTTACTTTTTTTTTTTTTTTTTTCTATTTCTGGTGTCAGGTATTTCTGTTGGCTCTTTCTGACAGGGAAAAAGAAACAGACATCTCGATTTGCAAAGACCTTTATAGGAAAACAGGACATGTTGAAGGACTAATCGTTCCCTCTGCCATTTCTTTCTATTTTACCAAGTTAAACCAGAGACGAGTGTTTGAGGCAGATGAGAAATTTTCATTCATTATCAGTGATGAAGAGTCTATCATGAATCCTGAGGCTCATGGAATGTTATAGCTTGCACACTGCTGAGCATAAAGTCAACATATAATAAATTCATGTTGATGTAAGGATGACTCTTCAGGAGTCCTTACTGGTGTCACCTGAAAGACTGACTATAACCGAAAGTATTGAAAGGTAACTGAAGGCACTGAAAGACTGAGTAAATTCTTGGCCAGTTAGGTTTTTCCCATAGGGTGGCCACATGATATAACAAATAGAACTTAAGCCAGGAGACCTGGGTTATAAGCAAATCCAATATGCAACCAATTATTAAATTATCGAAACATTTTAGTAGGTTATTGCATATAAAATATTGGTTGGTTAATAGTTACTGAGCTAAGCATTAAACTCAATAAAATAAAAATAAAATAATAATTAGTTGAAGCTCATTGTTGAAGATTTTACAGTGACTATTGGTCAATAAGCCTTCAGTATTAGCATGATTTCGTTGATAGCAGAAACATTGAATATGATATGATATGAAATATCCATCTTGGGATCTCAGCAGATACCAAGAGAGGATAAATAATCTTGTTTATATTTTAAAAATTCTCTACTATTTTAAATCATAAATGTCTCACTGGTGTCATCCAGGGAGGCTGCAGAGTAGTGGTAGTATGACAGAGATAGTTGGCCGAGGCACGAAGGCAGCAGAGCTCTTGACTCACTGTTCTAAAGCATCTGAGTTTTGGCAAAGCAGGCAGTGAGGCACATGGTATTAGTGGCATTTCCAGTAATGGCAGTGTTAAAGGCAGCATTGTCAATGGGGCCTGCAGCATAGGCTATGCAAGACTTTGTGGGAAATGCTGACATGAATTGTATATACATAGTCCTGAATTGTGGGCAGTGTATCTTCCAGCTGCAACGGTGCACCAGGAACTGGAACCTAATCATCATTCATCCAGTGGGGGAAGTTACTGGAAGAATTTGAGGCAGTTTCTTATATCCAAATCATGGATCAGAAATACCATTTAGCTAGTGACATCTAAATCAAACAAATAATCATCCCAATAATTTCTGAAAATCATTTCTACAAATCAACAGATGGTTGCAATGTTATTAGTTCTGATGAATGATTTGAAGTTAACTTAGAAAAAAGTATTTAGCTTACTTTTGAGTAACAACCTTAATTATAATCCTGACTTGGTCATAAATTAATTGTGTGACAGTGAGGACGTTGTTATGTGTCTCTTTGTACTTCCTGTAGTAAGATTAAGTTGGATTAGATAATCTATGGTACCCTTTCTGCTACAAAATTGCTGTGAATTTTATGGTGTGAGAACTTTATAGCACATACTGGAAGATTTGTTGGGCTTTGGGCTTGGAGGTATAGCCCCTGAAGTTGCATGGCTGTTTTTTGCAAGAAAGACTACTTGTTTCCAACTCTCTACCACTTTCCAGGTTCAGGGATGTGAAGTCTGAATTTCAGGAGAATCTTGCCTTTGGGGTAAAGCACACAGGAAGTGACTGATAAATACTTAAAAAATTTAAACCCTAAACTCTGCTTAGTGGCAGGTGAGTGCAGAAACCCTGCCCTAGCCTAACCTGTAGGAGCATCATAGTGCTACAAGCCACCCTGCTCCAGAGCATCTTTTGCTCTAGAGGTGGGGCCAAGAAGTAGCATTTCAGGCTGAAGATACAGCATATGCAATGGCTGAGAGGAGGGAGAGGAACATGTGGGGCTCCTAGTGGAGGGTAATGAGTGAGAGAGCCAGCAGGCTATGTAAGGGATCCATTCCTCTGTGGGATCCTTGAGTCAAGTTTTCCCTTATTTCCAACTTGGGCTGGGACTGCCAAACTTGATAGGAGAACTAAGGGTATCTCCATGGGAAAGGGACCTCTTTAGACTCCACAATCATGTACTAAAATACTGGGCTGCAGTAGTTGTCTGAGTATACACCAGTGACACCAGTGTCAGGCTCCCCTAGGGGTCATAAAACCACTGTTGCAATGGTTGGTGGGGAACTGGCACCTTATGTTTTTCCAGATAGGAGGATGAACAGAAGTATCCTGATGATCCTGAAATTCTAGCCCAGCGGTCTGAAGCCCTGGGACCCACTCAGCCAACTAGAGGACTGTTGTGTATAAAAAGTACAGGGCTGCTTATTCTCACTCCCCTGACTTGGCCTGTGACAACTGTTTGTGGTTAGGAAAGGGAGAAACATCTCTTCTTCTCAACAGGCAAACCAGGCCTTTAGGATCCATGGTACAAAGCTGGGGCACGGCAGTGCTGGGACTTCCCATTTTCATCTCACACTTTCCCCTCATAGGAAGCAGGCAACTTACTACCAGTTCAGAGTCCTGGGGTGGGAGTCCCCTTTTGGTATTCAGAATGCTTCCACTTTGAAAAAGAGTGGCAAAGCCATTCAGGGTTTGGGATTAGGAGAGGAAGAGCTTTTCTCCTGCTGGCCCCAAATTTATTTTAGGTGCACCACTGTGGTTTTTGTTCTTTCCAACATCAATCCCACATGTCATTGAGTTCTTAGGGTCAGACAACTAGAATTTCTAGACTATTCATTTTGGAATGGACCTTAGAAATATCTAAGTCACTCTTCCTCATTTTACAGATGAGGAAATGGAGTCAAAACAGGTGAGTGATTTGCCCATGCTCTACATTTAGCTAATAGTAAAGCTAAGACAAGGACGCAGTGCTACCTGTCTCCCAACCCCAGGTGATTTCCACCTGGGCCCTCAGAGTGCGATGTGCTGAAGTGACCTTTATCTAAAAATCATGTGTATCTGCGCAGCCTCATGGCTTCCTTTCTGCAACCAACTTCCAATGTACCTTTATGGGGGTGAGATGTAATTGAGGTTTGAGGGACAGCCTGAGGCCAAAGAATGGAGTCAGATGAATAGGATATACAGTGCCCACACCTAGTGTCATTATGCTAAATGAGGAAGGCTGGAGCTAGAAGCCCTGCAGGGCCAACTTACCCCTACCCAGAAACTGAAGCACCAGGGATGCTTTAGTTCCCTTCTGCACCAGATTGTCCCTTTATCACCTCTCCCTTGTCTTCCACCAAGGCTGCTATGTGTTAATTCACCTACACATATTTCCAAATTGGAAACTCACTTTTGTTTCCCTGGGTTCTCATCATTCATGTTCCCAGAGATGTGCTGAGAAGGTTTATGTGGCCTTGTCTGTTAATGAGAAGGTGATGCTAGTTTCAGGTTTGTGAAACTAGGCCTGAGGTACTAGTGTTGTGATCTGTGTGTATGTGTGTGTGGGGGGGTGGGTGGTAGGGGGGACTGTGTGTTAGATGGCCTGAACAGGGCCCTGAGACAAAGACATAAAAGGCTGGCAAAAGCCCTCTTTGGTTGAATTTATCTTAAGTGAACAATGCTAGAAGCTGCCCAGATTGGCTCTTTCTTGCTTGTGTGTTTGTTAAGTCTAGGCTGACACCTGAGAGTTGCCTTTGGCATCCTTCCTGCCAGTAAAAGAGTCTTTCTGTGGGTAAAACAGAAACTCATCTGCCCCTTGAGCCCCCTTGGTTGTGCCGAATAGGGAAAAAGAGAATTCAAAATTCAAAGAATATTCAATGAACACTTAATATATTCTGGGTACCATTTTAAGTGGTGTCAACAAATTTAATCCTCACAATAACCTTATTAGTATTAGTATTATTACATAATAGTAGTAGTATTATTCCAGTTTTACAGAGGAGAAAGTGAGGCCAAGAAACATTAGGTGACTCACACCAGGTTATAGAGAAAGCTAAGTGGCAGAACTGGGATTCGACCCAGCTCCAGCAAGCGTGCTGTTTTCTTCTACTTCTTCTTTTTTCTTTATCCCCTTTTTTCAAGTTTCCAACAATGTATCAGTTAATAGTTTTTTGTTTGTTTGTTTGTTTTTGGAGAGGGCATCTTGCTCTGTCACCCAGGCTGGAGTGCAGTGGCATGAACATGACTCACTGCAGCCTCGACCTCCTGGGCTCAAGCGATCCTCCTGCCTCAGCTCCCCAAGTAGCTGGGACTACAGGCATGCACCACCACACCCAACTAGTTTGAGTGTCTTTTGTAGAGAAGAGGTTTTGCCATGTTGGCCAGACTGGTCTTGAACTCCTGACCTCACCCTCCTAAAGTGCTGGGATTACAGGTATGAGCCACCACACTCGGCCACAAGCATGCTCTTGACCTCTGTGCTCTACTGCCTGTGGAGTGTGAGACTCAAGGAATGTCAAGGCAGAGGAACCCCAGATTCATGGACCAGCCATGAATGGGCTACAGAGACCTGTGAATCCCCTGAAATTGCATTCCAAACTTAATGTATGAAAACAAAAGTACATTTGCAGAAGGAAAAAATTTTCTATTATCAGATGCTCAAAAGACTCTGTGACCAGTTCCAGAAAAGGCTAAGAATGGCTGATTTAATCTAATCTTGTACGAATGAGGAAACTGAGGTTTAGGGACATAAAGTGATGGGAAGAAACATGTTTGAAAACACTATTACCGGACCCAATCAGTCTTTGCCTACTTGCTGGGAGAGCACGGTCAGAGTTTTGGCTTCTCTAACCGTAGTCTTGACACCTATCACTGATCGCTGCCTTAAGGGCTGTTACAAAGAGTAAGAGAATATATGTAAAGTACCTAGCATAGCATCAGACACACAGAATGTGATTAATAAATGCTAGAACTTCTGTCCTCTTCCTTAATTTTGTATATTGTGCTGTGATAATGGCAGACTTCATTAGTCTTTCCATTATTCTATACTGTTCTCTATATTTTAACTTAACTGTAAAAATATTTCATTTTCTCTGAGGGCAGACTTCTCCTAATTCCTGGGCTTTGTATCTTGGGATAAAAGGGTTCCAAATACATCTACTGCATCATCAGCTTTCCATCCAAAGTAGCCAGGTGAATTCCCGGTTCATACCCTAAAACGTTGCCTTTACCCTGTTGTTTTGCATTCTGAGGCCTGGATTCCTAACTTGTAAAAGGCAGTCACAGGAGCTAAAAGTAATGCAAGAAAAAATAAGGCTCCACTTTTTTTTCTGTGGTCAGTAGGGATAGAGGCCCATGAAGACCTAGTCTCCTTGAGTCTGAACTTTGGGGCCAGGAACATGATCATGGGACTGCAGGAAGAGCTTCACACAAAGTCCCTTCTCTGGACCTCTCAGTTTTCACAACCACCTGCAGAGCTCAGGTTTGCTTAGAGGTCTCATGTGGAAAGACTAAGAGTCTACAGAAGAACAACAGTGTTGGCAGGAGCAGACAAGGAGACAGGGACCCTGCTTACCATGGAAATTAGGCACTGGGGCCATTAGGGCCGTGCATCACTGGTGCTTCACATATTTGCTTATTAATGTTTTTTTCTGAAA
>NW_020262487.1:0-2930 GCF_003255815.1 Theropithecus gelada | reverse complement strand
GTTTGTTCACTGTTTCTCAGTTCATTAGCATAACTCACTCTAACAGAGCAGCCACGCACAGATCCTCAGACGTCTACACAGAGTGGGATGATGGCGCCGAGTCACGTGAACGTCCCGTTGCAGACTGGGAGACACCGGTCAGACACGGCCCCAGGGAGAGCGCAGACCTCGCGTTAAATCGGCTCCGTGTAAACAGCACTCCCTGCCAGGCCCTTTCCTATCTGCACAGCTTCTACAAATTCAACTCTCGCACCTGACACCTAAGAATACTGCATACCCCCATGTGAACGCCCCACTTACCTCCCAAAATGACCCGGCATGGCCGAGTACAAACCATTTCAACATAAGGGAACTGGAGGGCATGTGGGGCTTTCCCAGTCCCTGCTGCCTCCTGACTGGAGGGTCCACTGCTTCACACACAACCCTAGTGAAGGGCGGGTCTCTTTGGCCCCCTCAGAGTCAAGAAAACCCATGTTCACTTTCTCAAGACCACACACAACCGAGTCACAAAGCAGGATGGAACCTCGACTATCCGGATTCAGGTCATGTCGAGTTTACGACCTGCTACTGTGAACACTGCAGGAAATGATGAGCCTGATTCCGGCTTTGACCTCGAGCTGATCAGCATTAACTAATTTCACTTTCCAGGACCAACTTCAAAGGCCTGCAAAGCCAGAGGAGATGGAACACACCCTCACCCCAAACCTGCTGCAAGGACGCACTTCTCAGATGTGTCCCAAGGTGCATAGCGTGTCCGGTGCCTGTTCACCTCCACTGACCTGCAGGTCTTCTATGTGGTATCAGCTTCCTGGGCACTGGGGGCAAGAGGTATAATGGCAAGTCCCCTCTGCAGCAAAGGTGAGGTGCAGGGACCCAACGCAATAGAACTGACCTTTTTCTGACAGTCTTAAAACAGAAGGAAAATACTGTACAGTCAACGTCCCCTCACGCAGGTTTATTTACCTGTGACTCACAGGCCATGACAGACAACTTCAGGTTCTTACCGATTCCCATTTTCCCCTTCCAGGAAGCCTTTCTTTTTAAGCTGAGGCTTGTGGCTACGGACACTAATGACACCAAAATCAGAGTACGCAGGTGCAGTCAAGTCATATGACTTCTCCACTAGAATATGCACAAATGTTCATCAGCAACTCTGATCTTTGCTTTACCTCCCTCCCATGATCTAAAAAGGAGTTCACCACACACACCCCACTTTGAAAACATAACTCATACTTGCATTCAATTCTGGGCATTCGGAATAGACCTAATGGAGAATTAAATCTCTCCTGCAACCCATTACTTAGTCTTCTTAGAGGATGAAGGATTTTTGCATAACACAAGGCAGCATATAAAAGATCTTGTATAGAAACATACTTTCAGGTGGTCCTCATTATAATAATTCAACTAATATATAAAGGACCCAACACACAGCACAATGTCTATTAGAAGAATGATTGTTTCCCTAAAAATCCTAATATCTACACAGAGAAAATGCCCTATACACATTTTATCATTCTTTACAAGTATAGTCATACAAACAAAGGAGTATCACAAAAGCAAAAGAACACATTTGGTTTGACTTGCAGTTCTAAATTTAATATAAAATTGCTAAAACCACCAAGACAAACATGACTATGTAATATTTAACGATCTTCACCTAAATTCAAGTCATCATTCAACCACCAATACCTCTGGCTCTCCTTACAGGAACTTTCCAAAAGTAAATTCTGGAATTAACAGGACAAATTTTTCTGGTGATAGAAATTAGGAATAAATTGGTTGAAGGCTGTTTCCTTGGCTATCAAACTTTTCCTCAATATCTTGTAAAATAAAAGCATCAAACCAATCTTTACTTTAACTTACAATCTATCAAGCAATACTGGAGCAAGCTTTAAATATTATCCACATTCTGTCAGGGCTGACTAACATTAAATCAGCATCAGTCTCATGTCTTGCAGCATCCGCAGCTCGTCTTCTCAAAACCACTTAAGATTTCATAATTAACTCAATTAAACAATGGAAGTCATCCCCTTGATCTTTGACATGAAGGGACAATTTTCCCCCAAAATAGTACCTCTTTCCTTGACATGATTTAATCTGTGGTTAGAGTATTTAACAGGATTTCTTTCCTTCTTAGAAAATAAAATATACACCTTTCCAATAGGAAAAACACTAACTGATAATACTATAGCTTAACCAGGTCCATAGCGGGTTTTTTTTTTGTTTTTTTTTTTTTGTTGTTGTTGTTGTTGTTTTTGTTTTAAAGTTAAAAAAAGAACCTAACTGCATCTTTGGACCTTATGTGAGGTAGTGTCCAGGGTCACTGGGACCCCTGCTTGGTCAGTGCAGCTGGGTACCAATTAAAGACAGAAACCCTAGCGTTCAAATCCACTTTCCAACGGTTCATCCTAGTGGAAGCCAAGGGCACAAAGGAATGCGGCATTCCACAGAGGGCTTTGGGGATAGGCTGCTGGAGAACATCAAAGTGGCTCACGTCCCCCGAATATGAAGCCAGTGACTGCTCCCAGCTTCAATGCAGCACCATCCACAGAAGCCAAGGTCCGGAATCACCTGAGTGCCCGTCAACAGGGGATGAAGGGAACATGGCCCAAACATACACAGGAGCAATACTCCACCACACAGCGGAGAGCCCTGTCATCCGCGA
The DNA here is from genome assembly GCF_003255815.1 of Theropithecus gelada. Classification (NCBI taxonomy): domain Eukaryota; kingdom Metazoa; phylum Chordata; class Mammalia; order Primates; family Cercopithecidae; genus Theropithecus; species Theropithecus gelada. The sequence goes on along the minus strand of NW_020262487.1, from coordinate 265 downwards.
CAGCATGGATGAAGCTGGAGGACATTACATTAAGCAAACGAGCCAAGCAAAGAAATGTCGCATGTTCTCACTCATAAGCAGGAGCTGAGAGCAGATCTCATGGAGGCCAAGAGTAGGTGGTCAACAGGGCCCAGGAGAGCCCACTCATAAGCAGGATGGGCAGAGGCTGGCAACGGGCACAAACACACAGCCTAATGGGAGCACAAGACCTACTATTGGTAAATCAGCAGGGGGATGGCAGTGGGTCATCTACTGTGTATTATCA
>NW_020262486.1:0-2931 GCF_003255815.1 Theropithecus gelada | reverse complement strand
CCTTTTTTCTGTGGAATGTGAGAACAGATATTTCGGATCCCTTTGAAGACTATAGTGCCAAAGGAAATATCCTCCTATAACAAAGAGAAAGAAGCTTTCTGAGAAACTTCTTTGTGTTCTGTGAAATCACGGAAGAGAGTTACAGCTTTCCCCTCAAGAAGCCTTTCGGTAAGGCAGTTCTTGTGGAATTGCCAAAGTGATATTTTGAAGCCCATACAGGTCTATGGTGAAAAAGGAAATATCCACAGATGAAATCTGGAAAGAAGCTTTCTGAGAAACTGCTTAGTGTTCTGTTAATTCATCTCACAGACTTACATCTGTATTTCGTGGATCACTTTGCTAGCCTTATTTCTGTGGAATCTGAGAACAGCTATTTCGGATCCCTTTGAAGACTATAGGGCCAAAGGAAATATCCTCCGAAAAAAAAGAGAAAGAAGCTTTCTGAGAAACTTCTTTGTGTTCTGTGAACTCATCTCACAGAGTTACAGCTTTCCCCTCAGGAAGCCTTCCGCTAAGACAGTCCTTGTGGAATTGGCAAAGTGATATTTGGAAGCCCATAGAGGGCTCTAGTGAAAAAGGAAATATCCTCAGCTGAAATCTGGAAAGAAGCTTTCTGAGAAACTGCTTAGTGTTCTGTTAATTCATCTCACAGAGTTACATCTGTATTTCATGGATCTCTTTGCTAGCCTTATTTCTGTGGCATCTGAGAACAGATATTTCCGATCCCTTTGAAGGCTATAGGGCCAAAGGAAAAATCCTCCGGTAACAAAGAGAAAGAAGCTTTCTGAGAAACTTCTTCGTGTTCTGTGAAATCATCTCACAGAGTTACAGCTTTCCGCTCAGGAAGCCTTTCGCTTAGACAGTCCTTGTGGAATTGGCAAAGTGATACTTGGAAGACCATAGAGGGCTCTGGTGAAAAAGGAAATATCCTCAGCTGAAATCTCGAAAGAAGCTTTCTGAGAAACTGCTTACTGTTCTCAGAGTTCATCTCACAGAGTTACATCTGTATTTCGTGGATGTCTTTGCTAGCCTTATTTCTGTGGAATCTGAGAACAGATATTTCAGATCCCTTGAAGACTATAGGGCCAAAGGAAATATCCTCCTGTATCAAAGAGAAGGAAGCTTTCTGAGAAACTTCTTTGTGTTCTGTGAAATCATCTCACAGAGTTACAGCTTTCCCCTCAGGAAGCCTTTCGCTAAGACAGTTCTTGTGGAATTGGCAAAGTGAAATTTGGAAGCCCATAGAGGGCTATGGTGAAAAAGGAAACATCCACAGCTGAAATTTGGAAAGAAGCTTTCTGAGAAACTGCTCTGTGATTTGTGACTTCCACTCACAGAGTTACATCTGTATTTAATGGATATCTTTGCTAGCCTTATTTCTGTGGAATCTGACAACAGATATTTCGGATCCCTTTGAAGACTATAGGGCCAAAGGAAATATCCTCCGATAACAAAGAGAAAGAAGCTTTCTGAGAAACTTCTTTGTGTTCTGTGAAATCATCTCACAGAGTTACAGCTTTCCCCTCAAGAAGCCTTTCACTAAGACAGTTCTTGTGGAATTGGCAAAGTGATATTCGGAAGCCCATAGAGGGCTATAGTGAAACAGGAAATATCCTCAGCTGAAATCTGGAAAGAAGCTTTCTGAGAAACTGCTTAGTGTTATGTTAATTCATTTCACAGAGTTAAATCTGTATTTCATGGATCTCTTTTGTAGCCTTATTTCTGTGGCATCTGAGAACAGATATTTCGGATCCCTTTCAAGAATATAGGGCCAAAGGAAATATCCTCCGATAACATTGAGAAGGAAGCTTTCTGAGGAAGTTCTTTGTGTTCTGTGAAATCATCTCACAGAGTTACAGCTTTCCCCTAAAGAAGCCTTTCGCTAAGACGGTTCTTGTGGAATTGGCAAAGTGATATTTGGAAGCCCATAGGGGGCTATGGTGAAAAAGGAAATATCCTCAGATGAAATCTGGAAGGAAGCTTTCTGAGAAACTGCTCTGTGATGTGTGACTTCCACTCACAGAGTTACATCTGTATTTAATGGATATTTTTCTAGCCTTATTTCTGTGGAACCTGAGAACAGATATTTGGGATCCCTTTGAAGACTATCGGGCCAAAGGAAATATCCTCTGATAACAAAGAGAAAGAAGCTTTCTGAGAATCTTCTTTGTGTTCTGTGAAATCAACTCACATAGTTACAGCTTTTCCCTCGGGAAGCCTTTCTCTTAGACAGTTCTTGTGGAATTTTCAAAGAGATATTTGGAAGCCCATAGAGGGCTATGGTGAAAAAGGAAATATCCTCAGCTGAAAACTGGAAAGAAGCTTCTGAGAAACTGCTTAGTGTTCTGTTAATTCATCTCACAGAGTTACATCTGTATTTCATGGATCTCTTTCCTAGCCTTATTTCTGTGGAATGTGAGCACAGATATTTCGGATCCCTTTGAAGACAAAAGGGCCAAAGTAAATATCCTCCGATAACAAAGAGAAAGAAGCTTTCTGAGAAACTTCTTCGTGNAAGAGAAAGAAGCTTTCTGAGAAACTTCTTCGTGTTCTGTGAAATCATCTCACAGAGTTACAGCTTTCCCCTCAATAAGCCTTTCGCTACGACAGTTCTTGTGGAATTGCAAATTGATATTTGGAAGCCCATAGAGGGCTATGGTGAAAAAGGAAACATCCACAGCTGAAATCTGGAAAGAAGCTTTCTGAGAATCTGCTCTGTGATTTGTGACTTCCACTCACAGAGTTACATCGGTATTTAATGGATATCTTTGCTAGCCTTATTTCTGTGTAACCTGAGAACAGATATTTCGGATCCCTTTGAAGACTATAGGGCCAAAGGAAATATCCTCTGATAACAAAGAGAAAGAAGCTTTCTGAGAATCTTCTTCGTGTTCTGTGAAATCATCTCACAGAGTTACAGCTTTCCCCTCA
>NW_020262485.1:0-2931 GCF_003255815.1 Theropithecus gelada | reverse complement strand
AGTGAGAACAACCCACATGCCTATCAACTGATGAAAAGATAAACAAAACACAGTGAATCCATACCTCCGACATTATTCAGCAAAAGGAGTGAAGTTCAGGTGACTGGATACAGTGGCTCACACCTGCAATCCCAACACTTTGGGAGGCCAAGGCAGGAGAATTGCTTGAGCCCAGGGGTTTGAGACCAGCCTGGGCAAGATGGCCAGATCCCATCTCTACTAAAAATTAAAAATCGACTGGGCATTGTGGCATGTGCCTATAGTCCCAGCTACTCAGGAGGCTGAGGTGGGAGGATTCTTTGAGCCCAGGAATTCAAGGTGGCAGTGACAAAGTGAGACCCCCATCTCTTAAAAAAAAAAAAAAAAAGGAATGAAGTTCTGGTAGGAGCTATAATGTATAATGTGAATGAACTCGAACTTCAAAAACATTAGGACCAGTTGGGCACAGTGGCTCACGCCTGTAATCCCAGCACTTTGGGAGGCCAAGGCGGGGGCATTACTTGAAGTCAGGAGTTTGAGACCAGCCTGGCCAACATGATGAAACGCATCTCTACTAAAAATACAAAATTAGCCAGACATGGTGGCACACACCTGTAATCCCAGCTACTCGGGAGGCTGAGACAGAAGACTCACTAGAACCCGGGAGGCAGAGGTTGCAGTGAGCCGAGATAGCGCCACTGCACTCCAGCCTGGGTGACAGAGCCAGACTGTGTATCAAAAAAAAAAAAAAAAAAATTAGGCCCACATACTACATGATTCCATTCACATTAAATGCCCAGAATGGGCAATATGGAGATGGATAGTACTTTAGTGGCTGCCTGGGGCTGGGAGGGGCTGGGGACACAGCGGGGTGGCTAAGCGGGGAGAGGTAAAGAATCCCAACCTCCTCCGTCAGCCACTCTCCACCAGCTCAGCTCTTCAGGGCAACAAGGCCAAGAAGCGTCCAGATGGTTGGTGTGCAGGGAGTTTCCCCCCTCGCTGCCCCCAGGCAGGCAGGTGGGCTAAAGACAGCTGCTCCCACAGCACTCCCAGGCTCGGGCTGACATCTGTCACCTTATACTTTATTTATCTTTCCCAACAGCCTCCCAGTTGCGTGGCTGCAGCACCCCCCTTATATTATCTCCTTTAATCCTCTCGACAGCTCTCAGGGTGGGTGGGGCAGGTTTCCTGTTCTCCTGTCTTCTGATGAGGAAGCAGAGGCCCAGGGAGAGTTTCAACCTGTCCACCAGTATGCGGCCAGGATGACATGGCAGGGCTGAGAAAGCCTGGGTGCTCTGGTTCGCGGGTCCCGGGCTGTGTAGCCCCTGTTCTCGGGAGCCCAGGGCTCCTCTTGCCTACATTTCTCCTTTCCATCCCAGGAGTCGCACTGTCCGGCCCGATGTCCCCCGGTGGCTCTTCTGCCTTCACTCCTCTTTCCCTTCCCACTCTCACCCTGCCCCCCTGGCTGAGGCCCCACAGTTGGGCCTGGTGGGAGCCCTTACCTGGCTCCACAGCACCCTGGGGAGCAGAGGGGGATGGCAGTTGGACTTCCAGCAGATAAAATGCTAATGATGGGATTATACACATGGTCCATTGACTTAAATCCTGCAGACAAACACAGCCTGGGAGAGCTGGGAGGAGGGCCCACGGGCTGCAGGCTTTGGGAGGGATGGGGGACGGAGGAGCTGGCTGTTTGGTCTGTAGTTTTTTCCCCCACCCGGAATGCTGGGGCCCCACCAGCCTCTCAGACTGTCCCTGGCTCCTCTCGGGCCCCAGAGGTAAATTAAACCAGGCCCACCTGGTGCTTCCCCACTTCCTGTGTTTACACGTTAGGGTCTGATCTCACCCCAGGAGCTACTAAGACATGGAGCTCCTACCATACTTCCAGGAACACACACACACACACACGAACACACACACACACACACACTGAGGTGTCCATTTGGGAACTGTCCTGAGCGCTCTGACACAGGAAGAGGGAGCAGGAAGGCTCAAGGCCCAGGTTTTGTTTACCTCTGGGACCTGAAACTATCCCATATTTCAGCCCTTGAGATACATTCACATTTATTAACCCTTATGTAGACACGTGCCGGGCACTGTGTTATGCACTGTGCCTACGTTAACCACAGGGACCCTCTAAAGAAGGTATTGTGACGACTAATGGAATTGAATGGGGCCCTGGAATCACAGGCCTTCCAAGGCACCTGGACTATCCCCATTAAAAATCCAAACCAGCTGGGCGAGGTAGTGCACGCCTATAATCCCAATAGTTTAGGAGGCCGAGGCAGGTGGATTACTTGAGGTCAGGAGTTCGAGACCAGCCCGGTCACCATAGCGAAACCCCGTCTCTACTAAAATTAGAAAAAATAGCTGGGCATGGTGGCACGCGCCTGTAATCCCAGCTACATGGGAGGCTGAGGCAGGAGAATCGCTTGAACCCAGGAGGCAGAGGTTGCAGTGAGCCAAGATCGTACCACTGCACTCCAGCCTGGGTGACAGAGCGAGACTCCATCTCAAGAAAAATGAAAAAAAAAAAAAAAATCCAAATCCGAACTCCAGCTTCCCCAGAATCCAAGCACCCTGGGCTCCTATCCCAGAGGACCCTCCGTCTGTGGGAATGTCCCCTTCTGCCAAGCCTCGTTGCCACAATCTCCCTCATTTGAAGTGTCCCCAGGAGAACAATGCCTAGACTAAAGAAGGCTGTCCTAGGACCCCTCATGGTGGCCCAGCCCTGTGGGTTACTACATCCCCAGTCTACCTCTCCCCACTCAGGATACACATGTCCTGGCTCAGCTCCCAAATACACCCACTTGCCCATGGGGCCTCCAGACCTTAGGAGGAATGACAGAGCTTCCACTGGCCAGCTGGCCCCATCAGTGAAGCTGATGAGGACTGGACCCCCAAGCCTCCCTGTGGGCCAGGGCTGTGGGCGAGCTACAGAGCCACTGGAGT
>NW_020262484.1:0-2932 GCF_003255815.1 Theropithecus gelada | reverse complement strand
GTTTTAAAACTAATAATAAACATTCATTAATTACATTATATCAATTGCCTTTAGTAATCTGTAGGATGTTTTCAATCCTTAATTTTTTAGTAATATTCATTGAAAATTTCAATAATGTAATTGAGAAATTACATGTTTATCTGCTTGTATGTGTTTGTTTTATACTGCCAAAAGGTAAATCTGATCTGGTTGACTGGTTTGACAATGAAAAGCAGCTTTAGGAAGTATGTTACATTGTAGATATTTTTCCAAAACTGAATTAGTTAAATCTGAAGTTTCAAGACTTTAAAAATATTTTAAGACATGCAATAAAAGTATTTTATAAATGACCAGTTGATGGGTGCTGACGAGTTGATGGGTGCAGCACAGCAACATGGCACAAGTATACATATGTAACAAACCTGCACGTTATGCACATGTACCCTAGAACTTAAAGTATAATAATAATAATAAATAAATAAAATAAAATAAAATAAAGAAAAAAAAACCAAATACTGCTGGTGTTTAGGAATTAATAACATTTTAAATCTCCGAACACATCCTGATTATATTAAACATTGTCTCTAATTTTTAAAAAAATTTAATTATCAGTAATTTGATATAGTTCAATAAAAGTTTTCATATTTTTTCCAGAAAATGAGAAAGTGAATGATCCAAATGCAGTGTTTTCAGTTATTTCTTTTTTTTTTATTATTATACTTTAAGTTATAAGGTACATGTGCGTAACGTGCAGGTTTGTTACATATGTATACTTGTGCCATGTTGGTGTGCTGCACCCATCAACTCATCAGCACCCATCAACTCGTCATTTACATCAGGTATAACTCCCAATGCAATCCCTCCCCCCTTCCCCCTCCCCATGATAGGCCCCAGTGTGTGATGTTCCCCTTCCCGAGTCCAAGTGATCTCATTGTTCAGTTCCCACCTATGAGTGAGAACATGCGGTGTTTGGTTTTCTGTTCTTGCGATAGTTTGCTGAGAATGATGGTTTCCAGCTGCATCCATGTCCCTACAAAGGACACAAACTCATCCTTTTTTATGGCTGCATAGTATTCCATGGTGTATATGTGCCACATTTTCTTAATCAGTCTGTCACTGATGGACATTTGGGTTGATTCCAAGTCTTTGCTATTGTGAATAGTGCTGCAGTAAACATACGTGTGCATGTGTCTTTATAGTAGCATGATTTATAATCATTTCGGTATATGCCCAGTAATGGGATGGCTGGGTCATATGGTACTTCTAGTTCTAGATCCTTGAGGAATCGCCGTACCGTTTTCCATAATGGTTGAACTAGTTTACAATCCCACCAACAGTGTAAAAGTGTTCCTGTTTCTCCACGTCCTCTCCAGCACCTGTTGTTTCCATCTCACACCAGTTAGAATGGCAATCAGTTATTTCTTTTTAGCCAAGTTTAAGGAGAACCAAATAAAGTTGTCAGCTATTAATTTATTTAAAAAAAACAACATTTTATAACAAAGACTTTTTTATTTTATACATAAAAATAAAAAGTTTATAAATTCTCATTTCTTAAAAAAAATTATTTTCCCATCCTTTAATTTGCTTAAATGTGAAATTTCCATGCTTGGATTTATAAACCACAACAAAATCAAAACAAAAAGATAAAAATTAATGTTGAACCTACACAGTGTTAAACACTATCCACTGGAAAACACACACATTGAAAAATAATTTCCTTTTATTGCATTTCACATAATTTTACCCTGCTTAAAACATTTATCAAAATTTCTAATTATAATTTATAATGAATTGCATACAAACATTAATTGAAACTAAAATTCAAAATTTTCTAGCTTTTTATTCTAAGATCATTTTAGACATTACAAATATTGCAAAAATAGTAAATATAAATCTTGTGTATCCTCTCAGCTTTCTTAATGTTAACCTCATGCATCACCACAATGCAATAATAAAAATCTAGAAATAAATATTGACTTAACACTAAGCAACAGATATTATTCAAGTAGCTCCCTCTATCTGACTCATTCTTTTTCTGGTCTAAGATCTAAATCCTGGTCACACATTGCATTCAGTTAGCACATGTTCCAAGTTACCTCTAATTTGGCAGAGGTCTTCATTCTTTCTTTGTCTCCCATTATCTTAACACTGCTAAAGAACATAGATAAGTTATTTTCTAAAGTGTTTCCTAATTGGGGTTTTTATAATGCGTCTGCATGATTAAATTCACGTTATGCATTTGGGACAGTAAAATAATAGAACTGACGCTGCATCCTTCTCAAAGCATTGTATCAGGAGGCACATGATGTTAATATGTCTAATTATTGGTGTTTTATTTTAAAATGTTAATATGCAAATATCTTTGCAAATACTTATAATGAAAAAATGATCAATTGAAATGTACAAGGGGTGGATATGTAGTTTTTCAAAATACTTGTAAAAATGTTTTAAGATCATAGTGTAGACAAATTTTTAGATATTTATAATGTGAAACAGATGTTGGATGCAGAAAAGGGTGTGGTCAAGATAGTTTTAAAAAATATTTAAAAATATGTTTACTTATAATTTATTTATTTTTTATTTTTTGTATGTTTCACATATATTACCTTTATCAATAATTTAAAATATTAACTCCATTAACATTTTTAATAAACTATTTTTAAAGATTTACTTTTTACATGAATAAAACTTTTTTGCTATTGGGAAGATATGTGTTTCCTAGTGGGAATAATGCAATAAAAGGCAGAAATCCATTATTTTAAATCATTACTTATAAGAAACAAAATTGTCTATTAATATGATATATCCACAAAGTAGAATTTTATACGTTTTAAAAAATGATCATTATAATGGTTGACATATGTTGTTTACTATTTATGTTTAGTGAAAACACAACATTTCAAAATAACATGCAGAGAGATTCATTGTTAAACTTTATAATAGAATAACATTT
>NW_020262483.1:0-2933 GCF_003255815.1 Theropithecus gelada | reverse complement strand
TATCCTCAGATAAAATCTGGAAAGAAGATTTCTGAGAAACTGCTTAGTGTTCTGTTAATTCATCTCACAGAGTTAAATCTGTATTTCGTGGATCTCTTTCCTAGCCTTATTTCTGTGGAATCTGAGAAGAGATATTTCGGATCCCTTTGAAGACTATAGGGCCAAGGGAAATATCCTCCGATAACAAAGAGTAAGAAGCTTTCTGAGAAACTTCTTTCTGTTCTGTGAAATCATCTCACAGAGTTACAGCTTTCCCCTCAAGAAGCCTTTGGCTAAGACAGTTCGTGAGGAATTGGCAAAGTGATATTTGGAAGCCCAGAGAGGGCCATGGTGAAAAAAAAATATCCTCAGATAAAATCTGGACAGAAGTTTTCTGAGAAACTGCTTAGTGTTCTGTTAATTCATCTCACAGTGTTCCATCTGTGTTTTGTGGATATCTTTGCTAGCCCTATTTCTGTGGAATCTGAGAACAGATATTTCGGATCCCTTTCAAGTCTATAGGGCAAAAGGAAATATCCTCCGATAACAAAGAGAAAGAAGCGTTGTGGGAAACTGCTTAGTGTTCTGTTAATTCATCTCACAGAGGTACATCTGTATTTCGTTGATCTCTTTGCTAGCCTTCTTTCTGTGGAATCTGAGAACAGATATTTCGGATACCTTTGAATAGTATAGGGTCAAAGGAAATATCCTCCGATAACAAAGAGAAAGAAGCTCTCTGAGAAACTTCTTTGTGTTCTGTGAAATCATCTCACAGAGTTACAGCTTTCCCCTCAAGAAGCCTTTCGCTAAGACAGTTCCTGTGGAATTGTCAAAGTGATATTTGGAAGCCCATAGGGGGATACGGTGAAAAAGGAAATATCCTCAGATGAAATCTGGAAAGAAGTTTTCTGAGAAACTCCTTAGTATTCTGTTAATTCATCTCAGAGTTCCATCAGTATTTCATGGATCTCTTTGCTAGCCTTATTTCTGTGGAATCTGAGAACAGATATTTCGGATCCTTTTGAATACTATAGGGCCAAAGGAAATATCCTCCGATACCAAAGAGAAAGAAGGTTTTGGAGAAACTTCTTTGTTTTCTGGGAAATCATCTGACAGAGTTACAGCTTTCCCCTCAAGAATCCTTTCGCTAAGACAGTTCTTGTGGGAATGGTAAAGTGATATTTGGAAGCCCATAGAGGGCTAGGGTGAGAAAGGAAATATCCTCAGATGAAATCTGGAAAGAGGCTTTCTTAGAAACTGCTTAGTGTTCTGTTAATTCATCTCACAGTGTTACATCTGTATTTCGTGGATATCTTTGCTAGCCTTCTCTCTGTGGAATCTGGGAACAGATATTTCGGATCCCCTTGAAGACTCTAGGACCAAAGGAAATATCCTCTGATAACAAAGAGAAAGAAGCTTTCTGAGAAACTTCTTTGTGTTCTGTGAAAGTATCTCATAGAGTTACATCTTTCCTCTCAAGAANAAAAAGGAAGTATCCTCAGATAAAATCTGGAAAGAAGATTTCTGAGAAACTGCTTAGTGTTCTGTTAATTCATCTCACAGAGTTAAATCTGTATTTCGTGGATCTCTTTCCTAGCCTTATTTCTGTGGAATCTGAGAAGAGATATTTCGGATCCCTTTGAAGACTATAGGGCCAAGGGAAATATCCTCCGATAACAAAGAGTAAGAAGCTTTCTGAGAAACTTCTTTCTGTTCTGTGAAATCATCTCACAGAGTTACAGCTTTCCCCTCAAGAAGCCTTTGGCTAAGACAGTTCGTGAGGAATTGGCAAAGTGATATTTGGAAGCCCAGAGAGGGCCATGGTGAAAAAAAAATATCCTCAGATAAAATCTGGACAGAAGTTTTCTGAGAAACTGCTTAGTGTTCTGTTAATTCATCTCACAGTGTTCCATCTGTGTTTTGTGGATATCTTTGCTAGCCCTATTTCTGTGGAATCTGAGAACAGATATTTCGGATCCCTTTCAAGTCTATAGGGCAAAAGGAAATATCCTCCGATAACAAAGAGAAAGAAGCGTTGTGGGAAACTGCTTAGTGTTCTGTTAATTCATCTCACAGAGGTACATCTGTATTTCGTTGATCTCTTTGCTAGCCTTCTTTCTGTGGAATCTGAGAACAGATATTTCGGATACCTTTGAATAGTATAGGGTCAAAGGAAATATCCTCCGATAACAAAGAGAAAGAAGCTCTCTGAGAAACTTCTTTGTGTTCTGTGAAATCATCTCACAGAGTTACAGCTTTCCCCTCAAGAAGCCTTTCGCTAAGACAGTTCCTGTGGAATTGTCAAAGTGATATTTGGAAGCCCATAGGGGGATACGGTGAAAAAGGAAATATCCTCAGATGAAATCTGGAAAGAAGTTTTCTGAGAAACTCCTTAGTATTCTGTTAATTCATCTCAGAGTTCCATCAGTATTTCATGGATCTCTTTGCTAGCCTTATTTCTGTGGAATCTGAGAACAGATATTTCGGATCCTTTTGAATACTATAGGGCCAAAGGAAATATCCTCCGATACCAAAGAGAAAGAAGGTTTTGGAGAAACTTCTTTGTTTTCTGGGAAATCATCTGACAGAGTTACAGCTTTCCCCTCAAGAATCCTTTCGCTAAGACAGTTCTTGTGGGAATGGTAAAGTGATATTTGGAAGCCCATAGAGGGCTAGGGTGAGAAAGGAAATATCCTCAGATGAAATCTGGAAAGAGGCTTTCTTAGAAACTGCTTAGTGTTCTGTTAATTCATCTCACAGTGTTACATCTGTATTTCGTGGATATCTTTGCTAGCCTTCTCTCTGTGGAATCTGGGAACAGATATTTCGGATCCCCTTGAAGACTCTAGGACCAAAGGAAATATCCTCTGATAACAAAGAGAAAGAAGCTTTCTGAGAAACTTCTTTGTGTTCTGTGAAAGTATCTCATAGAGTTACATCTTTCCTCTCAAGAA
>NW_020262482.1:0-2932 GCF_003255815.1 Theropithecus gelada | reverse complement strand
GGGAAAGCTGTAACTCTGTGAGATGATTTCAGAGAACACGAAGAAGTTTCTCAGAAAGGTTCTTTCTCTTTGTTATCGGAGGATATTTCCTTTGGCCCTATAGTCTTCATAGGGATCCGAAATATCTGTTCTCAGATTCCACAGAAATAAGGCTAGCAAAGAGATCCACGGAAACAGATGTAACTCTGTGAGATGAATTAACAGAACACTAAGCAGTTTCTCAGAAAGCTTCGTTCCAGATTTCATCGGAGGATATTTCCTTTTTCACCATAGCCCTCTTTAGGCTTCCATATATTACTTTGCCAATTCCACAAGAACTCTCTTGGTGGAAGGCTTCTTGAGAGGAAAGCTGCAACTCTGTGAGATGATTTCACAGAACCCAAAGAAGTTTCTCAGAAAGCTTCTTTCTCTTTGTTATCGGAGGATATTTTCTTTGGCCCTATAGTCTTCATAGGGATTGGAAATATCTGTTCTCAGATTCCAAAGAAATAAGGCTAGCAAAGAGATCCACGAAATACAGATGTACCTCTGTGAGATGAATTAACAGAACACTAAGCAGTTTGTCAGAAAGCTTCTTTCCAGATTTCATCGGAGGATATTTCTTTTTTTACCATAGCCTTCTATGGGCTTCCATATATCACTTTGCTAATTCCACAAGAACTGTCTTAGCGAAAGGCTTCTTGAGGGGAAAACTGTAACTCTGTGAGATGATTTCACAGAACACAAAGAAGTTTCACAGAGAGCTTTTCTGTCTTTGTTATCGGAGGATATTTCCTTTGGCCCTATAGTCTTCAAAGGGATGTGAAATATCTGTTCTCAGATTCCACAGAAATAAGGCTGGCAAAGGGATCCACGAAATACAGATGTAACTCTGTGAGATGAATTAACAGAACCCTAAGCAGTTTCTCAGAAAGCTTCTTTCCAGATTTCATCTGAGGATATTTCCTTTTTCAACATAGCCCTCTACGGGCTTCCAAATATCACTTTGCCAATTCCAGAAGAACTGTCTTAGCGAAAGGCTTCTGGAGGGGAAAACTGTAACTCTGTGAGATGATTTCACAGAACACAAAGAAGTTACTCAGAAAGCTTCTTTCTCTTCGTTATCGGAGGATATTTCCTTTGGCCCCATAGTTTTCAAGGGGATCCGAAGTATCTGTTCTCAGATTCCACAGAAATAAGGCTAGCAAAGAGATCCACGAAATACAGATGTAACTCTTTCAGATGAATTAAAAGAACACTAAACAGTTTCCCAGAAAGCTTCTCTCCAGATTTCATCGGAGGATATTTCCTTTTTCACCCGAGCAGTCTAAGGGCTTCCAAATATCACTTTGCCAATTCCACAAGTACTATCTTAGCGAAAGGCTTCTTAAGGGGAAAGCTGTAACTCTGTGAGATGATTTCACAGAACCCGAAGAAGCTTCTCAGAAAGCTTCTTTCTCTTTGTTATCGGAGGATATTTCCTTTGGACCTATAGTCTTCAAAGGGATCCGAAGTATCGGTTCTCAGATTCCACAGAAATAAGGCTACCAAAGAGATCCACGAAATACAGATGTAACTCTCTGAGATGAATTAAAAGAACACTAAGCAGTTTCTCAGACAGCTTCTTTCCAGATTTCATCTGAGGATATTTCCTTTTTCACCACAGCGCCCTAAGGGCTTCCAAATATCACTTTGCCAATTCCACAAGAACTGTCTTAGCGAAAGGGTTCTTGAGGGGAAAGCGGTAACTCTTTGAGATGATTTCACAGAACACAAAGAAGTTTCTCAGAAAGCTTCTTTCTCTTTGTTATCGGAGGATATTTCCTTTGGACCTATAGTCTTCAAAGGGATCCGAAGTATCGGTTCTCAGATTCCACAGAAATAAGGCTACCAAAGAGATCCACGAAATACAGATGTAACTCTCTGAGATGAATTAACGGAAAGCTAAGCCGTTTCTCAGAAAGCTTCTTTCCAGATTTCATCTGAGGATATTTCCTTTTTCACCATAGCCCTATATGGGCTTCCAAATAACACTTTGCCAATTCCACAAGAACTCTCTTAGCGAAAGGCGTCTTGAGGGGAAAGCTGTAACTCTGTGAGATGATTTCACAGAACCCAAAGAAGTTTCTCAGAAAGCTTCTTTCTCTTTGTTATCGGAGGATAATTCCTTTGGCCCTATAGTATTCAAAGGGATCCGAAATATCTGTGCTCAGATTCCACCGAAATAAGGCTAGCAAAGTGATGCAGGATATACAGATGTAACTCTGTGAGATGAATTAACAGAACACTAAGCAGTTTCTCAGAAAGCTTCTTTCCAGATTTCATTGGAGGATGGTTCATTTTTCACCATAGCCCTCTATGGGCTTCCAGATATCACTTTGCCAGTTCGACAAGAACTGTCTTAGCGAAAGGCTTCTTGAGGTGAAAGCTGTATCTCTGTGAGATGATTTCACAGAACACAAAGAAGTTTCTCAGAAAGCTTCTTTCTCTTTCATATCGGAGGATATTTCCTTTTTCACTATAGTCTTCATAGGGATTGGAAATATCTCTTCTCAGATTCCACAGAAATAAGGCTAGCAAAGAGATCCACGAAATACAGGTGTAACTATGTGAGATGAATTAACAGAACACTAAGCAGGTTCTCAGAAATCTTCTTTTCAGATTTCATCGGAGGATATTTCGTTTTTCACCATAGCCCTCTAAGGTTTCCAAATATCACTTTGCCAATTCCACAGGAACTGTCTTAGCGAAAGGCTTCTTGAGGGGAAAGCTGTAACTCTGTGAGATGATTTCACAGAACCGAAAGAAGTTTCTTAGAAAGCTTCTTTCTCTTCGTTATCGGAGGATATTCCCTTTGGCCCTATAGTCTTCAAAGGGATCTGAAATATCTGTTCTCAGATTCCACCGAAAAAAGGCTAGCAAAGAGATCCACGAAATACAGATGTAACTCTGT
>NW_020262481.1:1296-2867 GCF_003255815.1 Theropithecus gelada | reverse complement strand
GAAATGTCTTAGCGAAAGGCTTCTTGAGGGGAAAGCTGTAACACTGTGAGATGATTTCACAGAAAACAAAGAAGTTTCTGGGAAAGCTTCTTTCTCGTTGTTATCGGAGGATATTTCCTTTGGCCAATAGTCTTCCAAGGGATCCGAAATATCTGTTCTCAGATTCTACAGAAATAAGGCTAGCAGAGAGATGCACGAAAAACAGATGTAACTCTGTGAGTGGAAGTCACACATCACAGAGCAGTTTCTCAGAAAGCTTCTTTCCAGATTTCATCTGAGGATATTTCCTTTTTTACCACAGCCCTCTAGGGGCTTCTAAATATCACTTTGCGAATTCCACAAGAACTGTCTTAGCGAAAGGCTTCTTGAGGGGAAAGCTGCAACTCTGTGACATGATTACAGAGAACACAAAGAAGTTTCTCAGAAAGCTTCTTTCTCTTTGTTATCGGAGGATATTTCCTTTGCCCCTAGAGTCTTCAAAGGGATCCGAAATATCTGTTCTCAGATTCCACAGAAATAAGGCTGGTAAAGAGATGCACGAAATACAGTTGTAACTCTGTGAGATGAATTATCAGAACACTAAGCAGTTTCTCAAAAAGCTTCTTTCCATATTTCATCTGAGGATATTTCCTTTTTCACCATAGCCCTCTATGGGCTTCCAAATATCACTTTGCCAATTCCACAAGAACTCTCTTAATGAAAGACTTCTTGAGGGGAAAGCTGTAACTCTGTGAGATGATTTCATGGAACACAAAGAAGTTTCTCAGAAAGCTTCTTTCTCTTTGTTATCGGAGGATATTTCCTTTGGCGCTATAGTCTTCAAAGGGATCCGAAATATCTATTCTCAGATTCCACAGAAAAAAGGCTAGCAAAGAGATCCACGAAATACAGATGTAACTCTGTGAGTGGAAGTCACACATCACAGAGCAGTTTCTCAGAAAGCTTCTTTCCAGATTTCATCTGAGGATATTTCCTTTTTCACCCTACCCCTCTATGGGCTTCCAAATATCACTTTTCCAATTCCACAAGAACTGTCTTAGCGAAAGTTTTGTTGAAGGGAAAGCTGTAACTCTGTGAGATGATTTCACAGAACACAAAGAAGTTTCTCAGAAAGTTTCTTTCTCTTTGTTATCGGAGGATATTTCCTTTGGCCCTATAGTCTTCAAAGGGATCCGAAATATCTGTTCTCAGATTCCACAGAAATAAGGCTACCAAAGAGATCCACGAAATACAGATGTAACTCTGTGAGATGAATTAACAGAACACTAAGCAGTTTCTCAGAAAGCTTCTTTCCAGATTTCATCAGAGGATATTTCCTTTTTCACCATAGTGCACTATGGACTTCGCAATATCACTTTGCCAATTCCCCAAGAACTGTCTTAGCGAAAGGCTTCTTGAGGGGAAAGCTGTAACTCTGTGAGATGATTTCACAGATCACGAAGCAGTATCTCAGAAATCTTCTTTCCAGAATTCATCTGAGGATATTTCCTTTTTCACCATAGGCCTCTATGGGCTTCCAAATATCACTTTGCCAATTCCAAAAGAACTGTCTTAGCGAAAGGCTTCTTGAG
>NW_020262481.1:0-1218 GCF_003255815.1 Theropithecus gelada | reverse complement strand
ACAGATGTAACTCTGTGAGTGGAAGTCACACATCACAGAGCAGTTTCTCAGAAATCTTCTTTCCAGATTTCATCTTAGGATATTTCCTTTTATACCATAGCCCTCTATGGGCTTCCAAATATCACTTTACCAATTCCACAAGCACTGTCTTAGCTAAAGGCTTCTTGAGGGGAAAGCTTTAACTCTGTGAGATGATGTCAAAGAATACAAAGAAGTTTCTCAGAAAGCTTCTATTCTTTGTTATCGGAGGATATTTCCTTTGGCCCTATAGTCTTCAAAGGGATCCGAAATATCTGTTTTCAGATTCCACAGAAATAGGGCTACCAAAGAGATCGAAGAAATACAGAAGTAACTATGTGAGATCAATTAACAAACAACTAAGCAGTTTCTCAGAAAACTTCTTTCCAGATTTCATCTGAGGATATTTCCTTTTTCACCATAGCCCTCTATGGGCTTCCAAATATCACTTTGCCAATTCCACAGGAACTGCCTTAGAGAAAGGCTTCTTGAGGGGCAAGTTGTAACTCTGTGAGATGATTTCACAGAACACAAAGAAGTTTCTCAGAAAGCTTCTTTCTCTTTGTTATCGGAGGATATTTCCTTTGGCCCTATAGTCTTCAAAGGGAGCCGAAATATCTGTTCTCAGATTCCACAAAAAAAAGGCTAGCAAAGAGATCCACGAAATACAGATGGAACTCTGTGACATGAATTAACAGAACACTAAGCACTTTCTCAGAAATCTTCTTTCCAGATTTCACCGGAGAATATTTCCTTTATCACCATAGCTCTCTACGGGCTTCCAAATATCACTTTGCCAATTCCACAGGAACCGTCTTAGCGAAAGTCTTCTTGAGGTGAAAGCTGTAAGTCTGTGAGATGATTTCACAGAACACAAAGAAGTTTCTCAGAAAGCTTCTTTGTCTTTGTTATCTGAGGATATTTCCTTAGGCCCTGTAGTCTTCAAAGGGATCCGAAATATCTGTTCTCAGATTCCACAGAAATAAGACTAGCAAAGAGATCCATGAAATACAGATGTAACTCTGTGAGTGGAAGTCAGACATCACAGAGCAGTTTCTCAGAAAGCTTCTTTCCAGATTTCATCTGAGGATATTTCCTTTTTCATCATAGCCCTCTATGGACTTCGAAATATCACTTTGCCAATTCCACAAGAACAGTCTTAGCGAAAGTCTTCTTGAGGGGAAAGCTGTAACTCTGTGA
>NW_020262480.1:0-2933 GCF_003255815.1 Theropithecus gelada | reverse complement strand
CTGTTCTCAGATTCCACAGAAATAAGGCTAGCAAAGAGATCCAAGAAACAGAGACGTAACTCTGTGAGATGAATTAACAGAACACTAAGCAGTTTCTCAGAAAGCTTCTTTCCAGATTTCATCTGAGGATATTTCCTTTTTCACCATAGCCCTCAATGGGCTTCCAAATATCACTTTGCCAATTCCACAAGAACTGTGTTAGCGACAGGGTTCTTGAGGGGAAAGCTGTAACTCCGTGAGATGATTTCACAGAACACAAGTTTCTCAGAAAGCTTCCTTCTGTTTGTTATGGGAGGATATTCCCTTTAGCCCTATACTCTTCAAAGGGATAAGAAATATCTGTTCTCAGATTCCATAGAAAAAAGGGTAGCAAAGAGATCCACGAAACAGAGTTGTAACTCTGTGAGATGAATTAACAGAACACTAAGCAGTTTCGAAGAAAGGTTCTTTCCAGATTTCATCTGAGGATATTTCCTTTTTCACCATAGCCCTCTATGGTCTTCCAAATATCACTTTGCCAATTCCACAAGAACTCTCTTAACGAAAGACTTCCTGAGGGGAAAGCTGTAACTCTGTGAGATGATTTCACAGAACACAAAGAAGTTTCTCAGAAACCTTCTTTCTCTTTGTTATGGGAGGATATTTCCTTTTGCCCTATAGTCTTCAAAGGGATCCGAAATATCTGTTCTCAGATTCCACAGAAATAAGGCTAACAAAGGGACCCACGAAACAGAGATGTAACTCTGTGAGATGAATTAACAGAACACTAAGCATTTTCTCAGAACGCTTCTTTCCAGATTTCATCTGAGGATATTTCCTTTTTCAACATAGCCCTCTCTGGGCTTCCAAATATCACTTTGCCAATTCCACAAGAACTGTCTTAGCGAAAGGCTTCTTGAGGGCAAAGCTGTAACTCTGTGAGATGATTTCACAGAACACAAAGAAGGTTCTCATAAAGCTTCTTTCTCTTTGTTATCGGAGGATATTTCCTTTGGCCCTATAGTCTTCAAAGGGATCCGAAATATCTCTTCTCAGATTCCACAGAAATAAGGCTAGCAAAGAGATCCACGTAACACAGATGTAACTCTGTGAGATGAATTAACAGAACACTAAGCAGTTTCTCAGAAAGCTTTTTTCCAGATTTCATCTGAGGATATTTCCTTTTTCACCATAGCCCTCTATGGGCTTCCAAATAGCACTTTGCCAATTCCACAAGAACTGTCTTAGCGAAAGGCTTCTGGAGGGGAAAGCTGTAACTCTGTGAGATGATTTCATAGAACACAATAAAGTTTCTCAGAAAGCTTCTTCCTCTTTGTTATCGGAGGATATTTCCTTTGGCCCTAGAATCTTCAAAGGGATACGAAATATCTGTTCTGAGATTCCACAAAAATAAGGCTAGCAAAGAGATCCACGAAACAGAGAAGTAACTCTGTTAGATGAATTAACAGAAGAGTAAGCAGTTTCTCAGAAAGCTTCTTTCCAGATTTCATCTGAGCATATTTCCTTTTTCACCATAGCCCTCTATTGGCTTCCAAATATCACTTTGCAATTCCACAAGAACTGTGTTAGCGACAGGCTTCTTGAGGGGAAAGCTGTAACTCTGTGAGATGATTTCACAGAACACAAGTTTCTCAGAAAGCTTCCTTCTGTTTGTTATCGGAGGATATTTCCTTTGGCCCTAGAACCTTTAAAGGGATCCGAAATATCTGTTCTCAGATTCCACAGAAATAAGGCTAGCAAAGAGATCCACGAAACAGATATGTAATTCTGTGAGATGAATTAACAGAACACTAAGCAGTTTCTCAGAAAACTTCTTTCCAGATTTCATCTCAGGATATTTCCTTTTTCACCATAGCCCTCTATGGGCTTCCAAATATCACTTTGCCAATTCCACAAGAACTGTCTTAGCGAAAGGCTTCTTGAGGGGAAAGCTGTAACTCTGTGAGATGATTTCACAGAACACAAAGAAGTTTCACAGAAAGCTTCTTTCTCTTTGATATCGCAGGATATTTCCTTTAGCCCTATAATCTTCACAGGGATTCGAAATATCTGTTCTCAGATTCCACAGAAATAAGGCTAGCAAAGAGATCCACGACACGGAGACGTAACTCTGTGAGATGAATTAACAGAACGCTAAGCAGTTTGTCAGAAAGCTTCTTTCCAGATTTCATCTGAGGATATTTCCTTTTTCACCGTAGCCCTTTCTGGGCTTCCAAATATCACTTTGCCAATTCCACAAGAACTGTCTTAGCGACAGGCTTCTGAGCGGAAAGCTGTAACTCTGTGAGATGATTTCACAGAACACAAAGAAGTTTCTCAGAAAGCTTCTTTCTCTTTTTTATCAGAGGATATTTAATTTGGCCCTAGAACATTCAAAGGGATCCGAAATATCTGTTCTCAGATTCCACAGAAATAAGGCTAGCAAAGATATCCACGAAACAGAGATGTAACTCTTTGAGATGAATTAACAGAACACTAAGCAGTTTCTTAGAAAGCTTCTTTCCAGATTTCCTCTGAGGATATTTCCTTTTTCACCATAGCCCTCTATGGGCTTCCAAATATCACTTAGCCAATTCCACATGAACTGTCTTAGCGAAACGCTTCTTGAGGGGAGAGCTGTAACTCTGAGATGATTTCACAGAACACAAAGAAGTTACCCAGAAAGCTTCTTTCTCTTTGTTATCGGAGGATATTTCCTTTGGCCCTAGAGCCTTCAAAGGGATACGAAATATCTGTTCTCAGATTACACATAAATAAGGCTAGCAAAGAGATACAGGAAATACAGATGTAACTCTGTGAGATGAATTAACAGAACACTAAGCAGTTTCTCAGAAAGCTTCTTTCAAGATTTCATCTGAGGATATTTCCTTTTTCACCGTAGCCCTCTATGGGCTTCCAAATATCACTTTGCCAATTCCACAAGAACAGTCTTA
>NW_020262479.1:0-2934 GCF_003255815.1 Theropithecus gelada | reverse complement strand
CGGTGTTTGGTTTTCTGTTCTTGTGATAGTTTGCTAAGAATGATGGTATATACACCATGGAATACTATGCAGCCATAAAAAAGGATGAGTTTGCGTCCTTTGTAGGGACATGGATGCAGCTGGACATGTATTTTTTAAAGCATTTTTCTAGCTATTCTTAGTGAAGTAAAAAAAAAAAAAATACTGTCATGCGTCACATAACGATGTTTCAGAAAACAAAAAAAAAACTACATACATAATGGTGGTCCCATAAGATTATAATGGAGCTATATAATGGGGTAGGCTATACCATCTAGGTTTGTGTAGGTACACTCTATGATGTTTGCACAACAAGGAAATGGCCTGACAACACATTTCTCAGAATGTATCTCCATCAAAAATGGCATAGGACTATACTTGAAATGCATGTAAACACAGAAAATCTCACCCAAGAAAAAAAAAAAAGAAACAAAGAAAAAAAAAGCCAAAATGGAATTATATAACTGAAAATACAATCTCTGAAATTAAATACACTGGACTTACTTAAAAGCAGAATGGAGATAACAGAGGAAAGGTTAATTTAACTTGATGATTGACCAATGGAAACAACACAGAAAAAAAAAATCACTGGTTAAAGAATGTATAAAGCCTCAGTGACCAGTTAGAGAATACACAATAGTCTAACATAAGTGTAACTGTAATCCCAAAATAATAAAAGATAGAAAATGGGAGAGAAAAATAGCTGAAGACAAAGTGGCTGAAATTTCCCAAATTGAAACAAAAGCATAAATTTTACAAATTTAAGATATCCAAATCACCAAGTAAAATAAGCATGAAAAAGGCCATTCCAAGGCAAATCATAGTCAAATTATTGTCATCCAAGGCTAAAGACCAAATCTCAAGAGGAGTAAGAGAAAAGCAACATTATATGTATATGTGTGTGTGTGTGTGTGTGTGTGTGTGTGTGTGTGTATATATATATATATATATATGTGTGTGTCTGTGTGTGTGTGTATATATATGCCTGTGTATATATGTATGTGAAATAACTATATTAATTCTCATCAGAAAATATAGGGGCAAAAATTGAGTAGAACAATATCTTTAAAGTACTGAAAGAATAAAGCAAAACATTAACCCAGACTTCCACACGCAGTGAAAATATTCTTTAAGAATTAAAGAAAAATAATGACATTTCAAGTAAAATGAAATAGAAGCTACAAAATTTGTCACTTGCAGAACGTCATTATAAGAAATGATCAAATGAGTTCTTCATGCTGAAAGGAAATTTTGACAGATGAAAACTGAGATTTTCAGAATGGAATAACAAGTATTGAATATTATACATATCTGAATAAATATCAAAACATTTTTTGCTCTTTTCACTGTAATTTCTTTGTAATTCATGTGATTGCTAAAGTAAAAAGTATAGCATTGTCTAATGGGATTAATATCACATTTAGGTGTAATAAATGTAACAATAATAGTATAAAGCAGGGATAGGAAAACTTATTGTATAAGGCACTAGATAATAAATGTTTTAGGCTTTGCAAGTCACATGGTATCCCTGTAACATGTTCGTTGTTTTTGTGTTTATAATCCTTTAAAAATGTATGAACAAGAATTCTACAAAACTGGGTGCAAGATAGATTTGGCCTATGGGCCAGAGTTTGCTAACCCCTGGCAGATACCCATATGGAAAACCAAAATAACACTTTACCATTACCTCACATGATACTCAAAAATTAAATTAACATAGATCATAAAGCAAAAGTATACTCTAAAACTACAATGCTTCTAGAAGAAAATATAGGAGAAAATCTTTATGACACTGGCAATGGCAAAGATTTCCTGGATGGAACACAAAATGCACTAACCATTTAAATATGGATAAACTAAACTTTATGAAATTTAAAAATGCCCGTCGAAAACACCATTCAGGAAATGAAAAGACAAATGGCTGACTGGGAAAAAAAAATTCACAATGTTTATATTTGACAGAATATTATATTTGAATATATAAAAACTCTTAAAAATCAATAACAAAAACCACAATCCAATAAAAATAGGCAAAGACGAGCATATACTCCACAGAGGAAGAAATATGAATTGCCACTATACACTTGTACTCAGCATTATTTGTCATCAGGGAAGAGCAAAGTAAAACCACATTAGGAGGGTTGTTTGTTTGTTTGTTTGTTTTGAGATAGGGTCTTGCTCTGTCACCCAGGCTGGAGTGCAGTGAGGGGATCATAGCCAACTGTAACCTCAAACTCCTGGGCTCAAGCCATACTCCCACCTCAGCCTCCTGGGTAGCTAGGCCTACAGACACATCCCACCATGAACACCTAATTTTTTTTTTTTTTTAATTCTCATAGAAACAAGTTCTCTCTCTGTGGCCCAGGCTGCAACGTGGTGATCTTAAGATGAAAAGTGTATGGGAACTTTCTTTAAAATTTTTAGCTAAATCTAAAGTTATTTCAAAATAGTTCTTAAAAATTAGATTCTTCTCTTTGAAGCAATTGTGAATGGAAGTTCATTCATGATTTGGCTCTCTGTTTGTCTGTTACTGGTGTATAAGAATGCTTGTGATTTTTGCACATTAATTTTGTATCCTGAGACTTTGCTGAAGTTGCTTATCAGCTTAAGGAGATTTTGGGCTGAGACAATGGGGTTTTCTAAATATACAATCATGTCATCTGCAAACAGGGACAATTTGACTTCTTCTTTTCCTAACTGAATACCCTTGATTTCTTTCTCTTGCCTAATTGCCCTAGCCAGAACTTCCAACACATACCTAGGAATCCAACTTACAAAGGATGTAAAGGACCTCTTCAAGGAGAACTACAAACCACTGCTCAGTGAAATCAAAGAGGACACAAACAAATGGAAGAACATACCATGCTCATGGATAGGAAGAATCAATATCGTGAAAATGGCCATACTGCCCAAGGT
>NW_020262478.1:4770-8930 GCF_003255815.1 Theropithecus gelada | reverse complement strand
CTTCCTCATTCAAGTGATCATGGTCCAGATTAGGGAAATACAGAGGCCCGCTCCACACCTGGATCAAATGGAGGCTGTTCATCTACCCTTTTTTCTGTGTCCCCCGTGGAGTGACCAGCTTAGTCTGCTGTTGTGAAGCCTCTGCATACTCTACTAACATTCAGGAGAGAGATTCCTGTTTAGAATGAATAATATTATTCTTTAACAGTATAGGGCAATTTCAAGGCCTTTAGTATAGGGTTACTTTAGAACCTTTTTATTACTGAAAACTTTTTTTTACAAGCTTTTACATTTTCAGATATGTAATGACAAGAGATTATGAGATAAAACAACCAATCCCAATGGTAACCTTTTTAAAGCTTTGTCATTAATTTTCAAAGGAAACAGCAGTACTCTCTGAAATTCAGCACCCTAAAGAATACTTTGTAAAACTAAGATTTTGAAGAATTGACTCATAGTAAAAGCAAGCCTGATAGATTTATTACTGTAATTCATTTTCCCACAGTGCAAGTTTCTATATAGAATAGTGGGTGGAACTGATTATTCATTTAACACCTTTTCAGACTAATCCATTTATACCAGTGATAAGATGTACATTAATGTTCTCTTTTAGATTGTGTGTTTCTTTTGTGTGTTTACTTTTATTTTTCTATTCAGTATCTGATGTTTCTAACCCTTTTAACTATTATGATGAATTAGGAGTTTGACATTTTCAAGGCTAAGAACCATATTTGATCTGATCAGCATCACAAAGAAGAAGAAGTCAATGCCAGGCACAGTGGCTCACTCCTGGGAGGCCAAGGCAGGTGGATCGCTTGAGGCCAGGAGTTTGAGACCAACCTGCCCAACATGTGGAAACCTCTTCTCTACTAAAACTACAAAAATTAGTTGGGCATAGTGGAGAGTGCCTGTAGTCCCATCTACTCCAAAGGCATGAGAACTGCTTGAACCTGGGAGCCAGGGAGGCGGGGTTGCTGTGAGTGGAGATTACACCACTACACTCCAGCCTGAGTAACAGAGCAAGATCGATCCCCCCACGCGAAAAAAAATAAAATAAAAAAACAACGACTGAAATACATAAGATTTACAAAAAGTACTCGAAGAAAAGAATAAATAAAAATTTAAATAGTGAAAAATGATACATTTATTCTGATCCTATTTTCACATTACAATTTGATGTTCTCAATTTAGGTTACTGCTATGAACTTCAACATTTTAAGCTCAATATCATTTTTACTCAATTTTTTTTTCACCAACTGTGTTAAAACATCTTATGCCAGTGCATTTCTCAGAAGATAATCGGACAAGCTTTGTGTGGAATAATAATACCTAGAGCTCTGTTTGGTTTTTCTGGGTGTGTGTTCCTTACCCAGTAAATCAGACATTGTATTAAATCATTGAAGATTACATAGCACTAGAAACTATTCTTTTTATCGCTCCCAGGATTTTTGTTTTTTCAGGACAGTGACAGTCCTTGTGACATGATTTGATGGATGCACCATTATACAGGAGCTGCTAAATTCAATATTAAGCACATCACTGACAAATGAGGAATACTCAGGTTGTTTTCCTATTGTAACGATCCGCTGTGTGGTAGATTCATATGCCTGAGCTGTGATCATCTTTCAATAAAAACCTAGGAAAATGTCATCCATAGTACTGCTGACCCTGAGACTTAAAACTGTGGATTCAGTTCTTGCTTTTCCTACATAGAGAATCTCCTTTTGAACAGTGGTCTCATAGCTGTGGCTGTGCCACATACAGGTCCGGGGGAGACACGGGTTCACACTCAGAGTTGACGAGAATTTGGAAGCCCTGACATCCTATAAAATGTTACTTGCCCAGAATTGAAACTTTCAAATTCAGGTCCTTCTTCCTACTCTACTGATGAATTAGATTTTCTTAGTTTCCCACCAAGGGACACTTTCTATCACATTGCTCACAGACAAGACATATCTACCCCCCTTCACCCCCACCCAGTGGCTTTTTCCACACCACTGCACCCACCAGGGGATTTGCATATTGTCCTCTAGGGAGGACCTTCCCTTGTGAGTCTGAGATAAAAGCTCAGCTCTAACCTTGCCAGATCAGGACTCCTCAGTTCACCTTCTCACAATGAGGCTCCCTGCTCAGTTCCTGGGGCTGCTGATGCTCTGGGTCCCTGGTAAGGATGGAAGGAGTTGAGGGAGGAGAAGAGGTTTGGAGGGTGAGCTCTGGTGGCCCCACTGATTCCCATGTTTATTCTAACCATGTGTTAAAGGAATGTGGCCTATGATCCAGGGAGAGGAATTTATATTTTGCCCTGACAATAGAAACCTTGTAAAAGCAGTGCTCTGAATAATATCTTGAGAAATGAAAGAGCTCTTGTGCCTATTTAATAAAGGGGTCATTTTAAAAGTTTGTTTTTAGGATATGAATACAAGTTTGTAAAACTAAAACATTAGCTATAAATCAATATCATAAGCCAAATCTCAAAATTTGCATATTATGCTTTCACGTAACCTTGCACTTCTCTCTCATAATTTCAGGATCCAGTGGGGATATTGTGATGACCCAGACTCCACTCTCCCTGCCCGTCACCCCTGGAGAGCCAGCCTCCATCTCCTGCAGGTCTAGTCAGAGCCTCCTGCATAGTAATGGAAACACCTATTTGCACTGGTACCTGCAGAAGCCAGGCCAGTCTCCGCAGCTCCTGATTTATGGGGGTTCCAACAGAGCCTCTGGAGTCTCAGACAGGTTCAGTGGCAGTGGGTCAGGCACTGATTTCACACTGAAAATCAGCAAGGTGGAGGTGGAGGATGTTGGGGTTTATTACTGCGTGCAAGCTATAGCGTTTCCTCCCACAGTGCTACAGACCAATACAGAAACCTCCCTGCTGGGGTGTCCCAGCTGCTCACTTGTCTGGGGAGCAGCTCAGCAGGGTGTCTGAGTCTGCAGAAGAGGAGACTGTTGGAGAAGTCAGGGGCAGGGTTTGCTGTTGAGGACTCTGGCCCATGAGCGTCTCAGCAGCACCTCAGTCCCACATGGTCAAAGCTTTTTACGTTTTCAGGCTCATCACCACCCTGCCTGTCTTGCCCACATTTGCCAATTACATTCAGTCAGCATAACAGCCAGAACATAGATGCAGTTTAGTGACAACACAAGTGGAATCCATGTGGAAAGCGACCAGCTTGGGGTTTATTTTACACAAGTTAATACTTGGTGATAATACTTGGAATTATTGAGAAATCGGCATTTTCCCACTTTCCTTACTTTCTGTTTCACTTTACCACTCACACTAGATCATAAACAACAGAACTGTGGTTAAGAAACTGATTAAAAAAAAAAAAAAAACTGGAGATGGCAAAAAATCGAGGGGTTGTGTGCATCTCCTCAACAACAAAATGATGTTTGCAGGTTTCCCCTCCTTCTTTTCCATTTTTGCTGCAAAGAAGCGATTTCACCAGCTCCCTGTCAGAGGTTACATTTGGAGCGTTTACAAATAAAACTTTAGGCAGTTAGTGCTGGATTCTGGGTAGGGTGGCTGGAGAGTGGGTCTGAATTCCAAACATAGAGGAGGTCAGAGTGAGTCATGGAAAGACTGTGGGTGTGGGAAGAAAAGATTTAGAACTCAGACCTTTGGCCACAGCCTTAGGAACCGAAGACTGCAGAAGATTTATCAAGGAATAGGAGACAGAAGAGAAGCTGGATAATCTTTTGAGAGATGATGATGGAGGTCCAGGTGGAAGATGACGGAGGATGCATGGGGGTGAGGCAATGGGGGTGAAAGTAGGGGAAGGGGTCAGATTTGAGAAAAATTTGAGATCAAGTAACCTTGGCTCCACTGCTGTTAGTTTCAATGTTCCCAGTACAGTGTGCTGTACATGCAATAAAAATCAAAATTATTTTTTTATTTTTTTCATCATTATTTATTTTCATTGACACTTCCCCTCCACCTGCTGGTGTTTAGGAAGAAGACTCCTTGTTTCCTGTTAGATTTTTTTTTTTTTTTCTAGTAACCAAGATTTTGCCTCTACTGCACATTTCCCTTTCCTAATTATCCTTCTGAACAGAGATGGCCCAGGTGCTTCACTACTGAAAGTCTAAACCTCTTATCCAAATCCTTCAGTCTAGAGTTTTGGTCCTTTTCTTTCATGTTATTGTCTTGTTTCTTTGTCATT
>NW_020262478.1:0-2665 GCF_003255815.1 Theropithecus gelada | reverse complement strand
GAATAATATCTTGAGAAATGAAAGAGCTCTTGTGCCTATTTAATAAAGGAGTCATTTAAAAAGTTTGTTTTTAGGATATGAATACAAGTTTGTAAAACTAAAAGATTAGCCATAAATCAATATCATAAGTCAAATCTCAAAAGTTGCATATTATGCTTTCACATAACCTTGCACTTCTCTCTCATAATTTCAGGATCCAGTGGGGATATTGTGATGACCCAGACTCCACTCTCCCTGCCCGTCACCCCTGGAGAGCCGGCCTCCATCTCCTGCAGGTCTAGTCAGAGCCTCCTGCATAGTGATGGATACACCTATTTGGATTGGTACCTGCAGAAGCCAGGCCAGTCTCCGCAGCTCCTGATTTATGGGGGTTCCAACAGAGCCTCTGGAGTGCCAGACAGGTTCAGTGGCAGTGGGTCAGGCACTGATTTCACACTGAAAATCAGCAAGGTGGAGGCTGAGGATGTTGGGGTTTATTACTGCATGCAACATAGAGCGCTTCCTCCCACGGTGGTACAGACCAATACAGAAACCTCCCTGCTGGGGTGTCCCAGCTGCTCACTTGTCTGGGGAGTAGCTCAGCAGGGTCTCTGAGTCTGCAGAAGAGGAGACTGTTGGAGAAGTCAGGGGCAGGGTTTGCTGCTGAGGACTCTGGCCCATGAGCATCTCAGCAGCACCTCAGTCCCGCATGGTCAAAGCTTTTTAAGTTTTCAGGCTCATCACCACCCTGCTTGTCTTGCCCACATTTGCCAATTACATTCAGTCAGCATAACAGCCAGAACACAGATGCAGTTTAGTGACAACACAAGTGGAATCCATGTGGAAAATGATCAGCTTGGGGTTTATTTTACACAAGTTAATACTTGGTGATAATACTTGGAATTATTGAGAAATCGGCATTTTCCCACTTTCCTTACTTTCTGTTTCACTTTACCACTCACACTAAACTGCACTTTCCAGTGTCATGTTGGAGATCATGTTCTATACAAGCTGTCCTCAGGGGAAAGTATGGATAAGAATAATTAGTAAAAATGTTTGATTTCTGGCAATTCCTAGACTTTGTAAATCCATGGCAAATATAAGATCTTAATGTCAAAAGATTTTGATTTGCCTCAATTACGTTTTTTCCAGTGAAGAAGGAGTTCTTGCAACTCCACAAGTGAGCTTCACAAATAAGCAGCACGGGCTGTGCGCAGTGGCTCATGCCTATAATCCCAGCACTTTGAAATGCCAAGGTGAGTGGATCATTTGAGGTCAGGAGTTTGAGACCAGCCTGATCAACATGGTGAAACGTGGTCTCTACTAAAAATACAAAATTAGCCAGGGTGTGGTGGCACACACCTGTAATCCCAGCTACTTGGGAGGCTGATGCAGGAAAATCACTTGAATCCGGGAGGTGGAGGTTGCAGTGAGCTGAGATAGCACCACTGCACTCCAGCCTGGGCTACAAGGTGAAATTCTGTCAAAAAAAAAAAAAAAAAAAAAAAAAAAAGCATAAACTGAAAGATGGAGAACACAGAGTTTACTAAATATGCTACTGGAAAACTGAGAGCTGGAGAACACAGAGTTTACAAAATATGCCACTGGAAAAATGCAGAATTATATGAGAGGTGTTTTTTTTTTTTCTCAAACAAATTCTAATTGTAAAAGTATTTATTCTAAGTACTATTTTACGGATGATAAATTTAGTACTATGTCATCATAACAAAAGGTTTCAAATATTACAAAAATGTATTATTTACATATGATATCATCATTACCAGAAAATGAATCTGAATCATATGTTTTAGATGTAAAAACAAAGAAAATTTATTCTTTCAGTAGATTCCGTACAAAATAGTGTTCTACTGTTATAATATTCTATCAAACTCAATGATGAGTTATGTCAATTACATATTAGAATATTGTGTGATAGACACAAAATGATTGAAGCAACAGAACAAGAAGCTCCTGTTTCAGATTTAAGGTGTAAAGTATATTTGAGATGATTTTCTACTTTAAGGTAATGGATTTCATGACAAGTGCAATTAAAATTCCGAAGCGTCGTATCTGTTGGGTTTAGTAGACATTGCTATATTTATATAGAAATCAAGCAGACTAAAACTGTGAAAATAAGAAACATAAGACACTTAATACACTGTTTAAAATGCTAATTAATGCATCATGGAGCTTAAAAGTTATTACAGAATGCTGGGAGAGAAGACAAGCGTAAGTAGCAAGGGCAGGAGTTAAGCAATGTCATCACCATCTTTAGTCATCAGGTGATTGACAGCACCTAATGACCTAAGATTCTGCTTTGACGTGAGACAGGCCCAAACCACTCAAGGTTGTTGGACATCTCTAAAAGACAAACAAACATACAACCTACATGGTGCTGATATCTCAAGCGGCGATACTCTCAAGTCAAAATGGTGAAAAACAAATGATTCCAAATACTGAAAGAGATACAAAAAGAATCAGAGCACAATCAAATGTGTTACAGAGAAGCTTCAAAATGTGGTGGACTGAATGTGACAAGGTTTCTCTGTGCCATGGCAGTACAGAGGCAGGCAGGTGGCCTTCGTGCTGTAGGTGGCTCTGCTCCATGAGGTCACTCAGGTGGGCAGGAGGCACAACCACCCTCAGCGCACAGCCTTCTTCCTTCCTCACAGTCTCTACCCCCACG
>NW_020262477.1:0-2934 GCF_003255815.1 Theropithecus gelada | reverse complement strand
GTAAATATCCAGTTCCAGCACCATTTGTTGAAAAGAATATCTTTTCTGCATTGAATTCCCATTGCTTCTTTGTCAAATATCAATTGACTATATTTGTGTAGGCATATTTCTGGGCTCTCTATTCTGTTCTATTGATCTGTTTGTCTATCATTTTGCCTATGCCATGCTGTTTTGATTACTATGGATTTGTAGTAAATCCTGAGGTTGAATAGTATGTCTTCCAACTTGGTTCTTCCTCAATATTGTGTTGGCTATTCTAGTTATTTTGCCTTTTCATATAAATTTTGGAGTTAGTTTATTATTCATAAAATAATTTGGTGAAATTTTGATTGGGATTGTGGTGAATTCATAGGTTAAGTTATGGAAAATTGACGTGTTGACAATAGTGAGTCTTTCTATCCATGTACGTGGAATGGCTCTCTATTTATTTAGATAGTCCCTGAGTTTTTCTTTTCTTTTCTTTCTTTCTTTTTCTTCCTTTTTTTTTAAATTTTTTTTTTTTTTTTTTTTGTATTTTTGGTAGAGATGGAGTTGGCCATGTCAGCTGGCCATGTTGGCCAGGCTGGTTTTGAACTCCTGACCTGAGGTGATCCACCCCTTTTGGCCTCCCAAAGGACTGAGATTACAGGCGTGAACCACCATGCCCAGCCTGTCTCTGATTTTTTCAATAGAGTTTTATAGTTTTTCTCATGTAGAACACTACAAATAACAGTATGGTGGTGGTCTGGTTTGACTGTGTCTCCACCCAAATCTGAACTTGAATTGTATCACCCAGAATTCCCCCATGTTTTGGGAGGAACCCAGGGGAAGGTAATTGAATTATGGGGGCCGGTCTTTCCCATGCTATTCTCGTGATAGTGAGTAAGTCTCACAAGATCTGATGCGTTTATCAAGGGTTTCTGCTTTTGCTTCCTAATTTTTTCTTGCTGCTGCCATGTAAGAAGTGCCTTTCACCTCCCACCATGCTTCTAAGGCCTCCCCAGCCATGTGGAAGTGTAAGTCCAGTTAAACCTCTTTTTCTTCTCAGTCTCGGGTATAGGTTTATCAGCAGTGTGAAAACAGACTAATATAGGTGGTTTCTCCAGAATTGAAAATAAAATTACCATATGATCTAACAATCCTGTTTCTGGGTATATATCTGAAAGAATTGAAAGCAGCGTCTTAGATATTTGCAAAGCCATATAAATTGTGTTATTATTCACAGTAGCTGAGAGCCGGAAGCAACCCAAATGTCTATCAACAGAAGAATAGGTAAGGGAGGATTAACTCTGGGCTCTGTATTTGATTCCATTGGTCTACATGTGTCTTTATGCTACTTCCAAACTATTTCGATTACTGTAGCTTTGTAATATGTTTTGAATTCTAGAAGTGTGAGACCTCTAACTTTGGTCTTTCTTTTCAATATTTTTTTGGCTATTCAGGTCCCTTGGGATAACATTTAAATTTTTGGATGGGTTTTCTCTGTTTCATGGCCTGTTTCCCCTCCAGGGCAAAATCTCTGAGGCAGTGTTCTGTAATTGTGAGTGGAAACAATGACAGGTTACCCAGCCCCCCCATCCCACCTTGAAACTTCAGGCACCCACTGGTAACTAACTGAGAGCTCATTGTGGAGGAGCAGCAGTCTGAGATTCTTTGGATTGCTTCCCCACATAATGAGCCACTGCCTCATGAACTCGGCAAGGATGGTCAGGGCCCCCATCTTCTCCGTTTGCTGCATCCAAGTCAGGGCCCCTATTTCACAAGTAGGTCTTGAGTGTTAAAAGGGAGCCTTCAACTCTCAAATGCACTTGCCTCAAAACAAATAGATGGGGGTTGGATGCGGAATGCTGTGTTGTCTCTGGTTTTAGAATCAGGGCAGTAGTAAAGATGACTAAACTCTTTATTTGTATAAACATTTTGTGTGTAGTAAATACCTAAAATATTAGCTTAAACTTTGAAAGGTGATAATTTTTTGTTGTTGTTTTTTTTGAGATGGAGTCTTGCTCTTGTTGTTCAGGCCAGAGTGCAATGGTGCGATCTCAGCTCACTGAACCTCTGCCTCCTGGATTCAAGCAATTCTCCTGCCTCAGCCTTCTGAGTAGCTGGGATTATACATGCCCATCACCACACCCAACTCATTTCTGTTTTTAATAGAGATGGGGTTTCACCATGTTGGCAAGGCTGGTCTCGAACTCCTGGCCTCAGGTGATCTGCCCACCACGGCCTGTCAAAGCGCTGGGATTATAGGCATGAGCCACCATGCCCGGCTGAAAGATGATAAATTTTGAAAGTATATAGATTTAGATTTCCATCCTATCTTCTCTACTTAAAAGCCAAGAGATCCTGCACAATTCACTCATCTTCCCTGAGACTGTTAACTTATCTATGCTATGGGATCAATGACACCTCTATTAAGGCTTTTTTTTTTCTTTTTTTGAGGTGTAAGTGCCAAAATCTTTGTGAAGGATCTGAAACACAGAGTCTAAACTGGTAACTGTCAATTCCATTTCTTCCATTTCTCTTTTCTTATTATTTATACCTCTGTTATTTATTTATTTATTTATTTATTTGTGAAATACCTCCTTTAAGATACTGCAAACAGTAAATAGATTTCTGAATTGAAATGCTAAGTACTGTAAAATTTAAACAATTCTTTTTGCCGGGCATGGTGGCTTATGCCTGTAATCCCAGCACTTTGGGAGGCTGACGTGACAGATCATCTGAGGTCAGGAGTTCAGGACCAGCCTGGCTAACATGGTGAAACTCAGTGTCTACTAAACAATACAAAAATTAGCCAGGCGTGGTGGCGGGTGCCTGTAATCCCAGCTACTGGGGAGGCTGAGATAGGAGAATTGCTCAAAACTGGGAAGTGGAGGTTGCAGTGAGCCAAGTTCACACCATTGCACTGCAGCCTGGGTGACAGAGCCAGACTCTGTCTCAAAAAAAAAACGTAAT
>NW_020262476.1:0-2934 GCF_003255815.1 Theropithecus gelada | reverse complement strand
GTTCTGAGAAACTGCTTAGTGTTCTGTTAATTCATCTCACAGAGTTATATCTGTATTTCGTGGATCTCTTTGCTAGCCTTATTTCTGTGGAAACTGAGAACAGATATTTCGGATCCCTTGGAATACTATATGTGCAAAGGAAATATCCTCCGATAACAAAGAGAAAGAAGCTTTCTGAGAAACTTCTTTGTGTTGTTTGAAATCATCTCACCGAGTTACAGCTTTCCCCTCAAGAAGCCTTTCGCTAAGACAGTACTTGTGGAATTGGAAAAGTGATATTTGGAAGCCCATAGAGGGCTATGGTGAAAAAGGAAATATCCTCGGATGAAATCTGGAAAGAAGCTTTCTGAGAAACTGCTTAGTGTTCTGTTAATTCATCTAACAGTGTTACATCTTTATTTCGTGGATCTCTTTGCTAGCCTTATTTCTGTGGAATCTGAGAACAGATATTTCGGATCCCTTTGAAGACTATAGGGCCAAAGGAAATATCCTCCGATAACAAAGAGAAAGAAGCTTTCTGAGAACCTTCTTTGTGTTCTGTGAAATCATCTCACAGAGTTACAGCTTTCCCCTCAAGAAGCCTTTGGCTAAGACAGTTGTGGAATTGGCAAAGATATATTTGGAAGCCCATAGAGGTCTAGGGTGTAAAAGGAAATATCCTCGGATGAAATCTGGAAAGAAGCTTTCTAAGACACTACTTAGTGCTCTGTTAATTAATCTCAAAGAGTTACATCTGTATTTCGTGGATCTCTTTGAAAGCCTTATTTCTGTGGAATCTGAGAACAGATATTTCGGATCTCCTTGACGGCTATAGGACCAAAGGAAATATCCTCCGATAACAAAGAGAAAGAAGCTTTCTGAGAAACTTCTTTGTGTTCTCTGAAATCATCTCACAGAGTTACAGCTTTCCCCTCAAAAAGCCTTTCGCTTAGACAGTTCTTGTGGAATTGGCAAAGTGATATATGCAAGTCCATAGAGGGCTATGGTGAAAAAGGAAATATCCTCGGATGAAATCTGGAAAGAAGCTTTCTGAGAAACTGCTTAGTGTTCTGTTAATTCATCTCACTGTGTTACATCTGTGTTTCGTGGATCTCTTTGCTAGCCTTATTTCTGTGGAATCTGAGAACAGATATTTCGGATCCCTTTGAAGACTATAGGGCCAAAGGAAATATCCTCCGATAACAAAGAGAAAGAAGATTTCTGAGAAACTTCTTTGTGTTCTGTGAAATCACGTCACAGAGTTACAGCTTTACCCTCAAGAAGCCTTTCGCTAGGACAGTTCTTGTGGAATTGGCAAAGTGATATTTGGAAGCCCATAGAGGGCTATGGTGACAAAGGAAATATCCTCGGTTAAAATCTGGAAAGAAGCTTTCTGAGAAACTGCTTAGTGTTCTGTTAATTCATCTCACTGAGTTACATCTGTATTTCGTGGATCTCTTTGCTAGCCTTATTTCTGTGGTATCTGAGAACAGATATTTCGGATCCCATTGAAGACTATAGGGCCCAAGGAAATATCCTCCGATAACAAAGAGAAAGAACCTTTCTGAGAAACTTCTTTGTGTTCTGTGAAATCATCCCACAGAGTTACAGCTTTCCCCTCAAGAAGCCTTTGGCTTAGACAGTTCTTTTGGAATAGGCAAAGTGATATTTTCAAGCCCACAGGGGGCTATGGTGAAATAGAAATATCCTCGGATGAAATCTGGAAAGAAGCTTTCTGAGGAACTCCTTATTGGTCTGTTAATTCATCTCACAGTGTTACATGTGTATTTCATGGATCTCTTTGCTAGCCTTATTTCTGTGGAATCTGAGAAGAGATATTTCGGATCCCATTGAAGACTATAGGGCCTAAGGAATTATCCTTCGATAACAAAGAGAAAGAAGCTTTCTGAGAAACTTCTTTGTGTTCTGTGAAATCATTTCACAGAGTTACAGCTTTCCCCTCAAGAAGGCTTTCGGTAAGACAGTTCTTGTGGAATTGGCAAAGTATTATTTGGAAGCCCATAGAGGGCTATGGTGAAAAAGGAAATATTCTCGGATGAAATCTGGAAAGAAGCTTTCTGAGAAACTGCTTAGTGATCTGTTAATTCATCTCACAGAGTTACATGTGTATTTCCTGGATCTCTTTGCTAGCCTTATTTCTGTGGAATCTGAGAACAGATATTTCGCATCCCTTTGAAGACTCTAGGGCCAAAGGAAATATCCTCCGATAACAAAGAGAAAGAAGCTTTCTGAGAAACTTCTTTGTGTTCTGTGAAATCACCTCACAGAGTTACAGCTTTCCCCTCAAGAAGCCCTTCGCTAAGATAGTTCTTGTGGACTTGGCAAAGTGATATTTGGAAGCCCATAGAGGGCCATGGTGAAAAAGGAAATATCCTCAGAAGAAATCTGGAAAGAAGCTTTCTGAGAAACTGCTGAGTGTTCTGTTAATTCATCTCACAGTGTTACATCTGTATTTCGTGGATCTCTTTGCTAGCCTTATTTCTGTGGAATCTGAGAACAGATATTTCGGATCCCTTTGAAATCTATAGGGCCAAAGGAAATATCCTCCGATAACAAAGAGAAAGAAGCTTTCTGAGAAACTTCTTTCTGTTCTGTGAAATCGTCTCACAGAGTTACAGCTTTCCCCTCAAGAAGCCTTTCGGTAAGACAGTTCTTGTGGATTTGGCAAAGTGATATTTGGAAGCCCATAGAGGGCTATTGTGAAAAAGGAAGTATCCTCAGATGAAATCTGGAAAGAAGCTTTCTGAGAAAATGCTGAGTGTTCTGTTAATTCATCTCCCAGAGTTACATCTTTATTTCGTGGATCTCTTTGCTAGCCTTATTTCTGTGGAATCTGAGAACAGATATTTGGGATCCCTTTGAACACTATAGGGCCAAAGGAAATATCCTCCGATAACAAAGAGAAAGAAGCTTTCTGAGAAACTTCTTTGTGTT
>NW_020262475.1:0-2935 GCF_003255815.1 Theropithecus gelada | reverse complement strand
TGCCCAGCACCAGGGTACCTACCACACAGCAGGCAACAAGTATGACCCCCTTTTGGAAGAGAAAAGTAGACAGTTGGGGAGTCATCCACTGTGGAAACAAATGAGGCCTTATTCAATATATGCTCCTGAACTTCTTATCTAGCAAGTGTCTGCGGCACTTCTGTGTGCCAGGCATGGTTCAAGTGCTTTGCATACATAATCTCATAGAAACCATGAGAGTGCTGTGGGTGATAATCAACCCTAAGGAGGAAATTGGGACACAAGCTTCAATGATCTTAGATCACCAAGAAGGCTCCGGAGATAGCCCAAGTGGGAGAAGACAGTAGGGAGTTTCAGCAGATCTTCAATCCTGTGACCGTCAAAGGGTTAAAGAGGGGTAGAAGCGTCGCTCTGTCCCACTCTAGGCAGTATAAAACATCCAAACCTGGTGCATCTGACTTCAGATGTCATCACAGACCGCAATGTATTAGCGTTCTCTTGCAATTACTCATAGCTAATCTCATGTTCTTGCTTTTAGTAGAAATATCAGCCTTAAATTTCGTTGATTTCACCTGAGTCAAAATTTGATAGAAACCATAGACTCCCAGACTTCTAAGAATTAATGAGAATACCTCCTGAAAATAACTCTCACCAGGAATCTCTAAGTGCTTTGAGAGTAGGCAGCACTGGATTAGCCAGGTATGCCCTTTAGTTTGGAAAGAAAATCAGAAAATATTTGCATGAACAGTGGTTGTAACATTTTCAGTTAAAGCTACACTTGCCCTGCGCACTGCACCCTGCGTTTTATCATATTTTTTGAGACAGGGTCTCACTACCATTGCCCACGCTGGAGCGTGGTGGTATGACCTTAGCTCACTGCAGCCTCAACTTTCCGAGCTCACGTCATCCTCATACCTCACCTTCCAGAGTAGCCGGGACTACTGATGCATGCCACCACGCCTGGCTAATTTTGTGTGTTTTTAATAGAGCTGGGTGGTAGCCATGTTGCCCAGGCTGGTCTCCAACTTGGCTCCAGTGATCTACCCACCTCGGCTTATCAGAACATTTTAAAAAACTAATTCCCAACTTAGTGTTCCATACCCAGCAAAATGATCCAGTGTGATGTCTGAATCAAAACACGGACAAAGATCAGTCTTAGATCTCACTAACAGCGGCAGAAGGTCTCTTGGTAACAATAGTCTTTAAAATGTTTGCTCCTGATTCACTCTAATTCAGACTGATTTCTTGGTGCACAGCAGGCATCTTCGATCTTGCCTTCAGTTTCTTAGTGTTTCACCCATCCCATCTTCCACATTCACTGTGTACTCGCACTTTACTCTGCCGCAGTGTATCCTCCAGCAGCTGTACGGAAAATGATTGCACGGGAGATTGTTACAAAGAAAAATCTCCAAAACCTGAAGTATTTTACTAATCACATTTGACTAGCACTTTGAATAGGAATAGAATTCCAAGTTAGATACTAGTTTTCCTCCCATTCATGAAGGAAGATTGCTCTCGAATCTAGCACAGCTATTGAGAAATCTAAAAGGCATCCGATTGCTGCTCCTGTGTGTGGGAGTTCGTTTTTCCTGTGGAAGGAATGCAATCCCTTCGCTTCTATTGTTCTGTAATTGGAAGATGATGTGCGTTGATATGCAGGTACTTGGTTATGCCCTTTCAGTCTAACAAGTCATGTCCTTTGCTTCTGGAAACATATTTGAAAATGTATTCACGATGTCGTCTTCTGATTTCCCTTTCTGGAACTCCTAGGATCCAGAACTGACTTCTCCTGAGATCATCTTTTCCTATTTTTACATTTCTTATTTTTCTTCTTGGGGATGTCTTCAGGAAGCTGTTTTTAAAGCTTCTATTGACTTCTATTGAGGTTTTCACATCTGTATTTGTTTTCAAATCCTAAAAACTAATTTTTTATTCTGTGCCTAACATTTTCCTCTTAAAAAATAGCATCCCGTTTAATCTCATGGATGCAGTGTCTGAGATATCAGAGACTGACATTTTTTCCCTCTTTGACGTGAGGTGAACTCACATCACAGAGGTTTGTTTTACGGGTTATTTCATCCCCCAGGTATTAAAGCCAGTACCCAATAGTTATATTTGCGGCTCCTCTCCCTCCTTTCACCTCTCCACCCTCAGGTAGAACCCCGTGTCTGTCATTCCCTTCTTTCTGTCCACAAGTTCTCATCATGAAGCTCTCATTTATAAGTGAGAACATGTACAATTTGGATTTCTATTCCTGCATTAATGTGCTAAGGATAATACTTGTTGATTGAATTTCAATGTAGGGTGCTC
Organism: Theropithecus gelada; assembly: GCF_003255815.1. Taxonomy (NCBI): domain Eukaryota; kingdom Metazoa; phylum Chordata; class Mammalia; order Primates; family Cercopithecidae; genus Theropithecus; species Theropithecus gelada. Next base: position 646 of record NW_020262475.1, on the reverse strand, counting down.
TAGCAGAGCCTTCATTGGAAGAATCCCTGGTGGTGGTCAGAGTCTCAAGAGGCTACCCTTCTCCACTCCTGTCTGAAGGACCAAGGCTGGACTGCCCAGGTTGGCGTTAGGAAAGGAAAAGAGCTGGATATCTCAGCAGTTAGTGTGTACATTACACCGCCAGAGCTTATTCACGCTGCATAACTGGAATATTGTCCCTTTGGCTAACAGCTCCCTGTTTCCCTATGCTCCCTACCCGCCACGACTCCTGACAATTACCATTCTAACTCTGATTATGACTTTGGCTTTTTTTATTTTTGTTTTTTCTTTCAGATGGAGTCTCGCTCTGTCACCCAGTCTGGTGTGCAGTGGCGCCATCTTGGCTCACTGCAAGCTCTGCCTCCTGGGTTCACAGCATTCTCCTGCCTCAGCCTCCTGGGGTAGCTGGGACTAGAGGCACCCACCACCATGCCTTGCTAATTTTCTTTGTAGTTTTAGTAGAGACGGGGTTTCGCTGTGTTACCCAGGATGGTTTCTATGTCTTGACCTCATGATTCACCCACCTCGGTCTCCCAAAGTGCTGGGATTACAGGTGTGCGCCACAGCGCCTGGCCAATTTTGCATTTTCATTGTATATATTGAAGTGCACAACATGTTTTGATATACA
>NW_020262474.1:0-2936 GCF_003255815.1 Theropithecus gelada | reverse complement strand
TTTCTTCATTCATATCAGTTATTTTTTTTTTTTTTTTTTTTTTTTTTGAGACGGAGTCTCGCTGTGTCGCCCAGGCTGGAGTGCAGTGGCGCGATCTCGGCTCACTGCAAGCTCCGCCTCCCGGGTTCACGCCATTCTCCCGCCTCAGCCTCCGAGTAGCTGGGACTACAGGCGCCCGCCACCACGCCCGGCTAGTTTTTTGTATTTTTAGTAGAGACGGGGTTTCACCATGTTAGCCAGGATGGTCTCGATCTCCTGACCTCGTGATCCACCCGCCTCGGCCTCCCAAAGTGCTGGGATTACAGGCTTGAGCCACCGCGCCCGGCCAACAGAATATCTTTAAGAAGATCATATAGCAGCTGTTGTGTTGATTTCTTTTCAATTGAAATATTCATAATACGTTATGCAAATGATCCCAAAAAGCTTCCTGGCCAAAATAGAACTATTAAATCATAATATGCTTCATCTTCAGTTAGATTTACAACAACTACACAAAACAAATTTCACAAATGAATAAAAGCATTTAATAGCTGAGAGTGGTCATTAAACTGAAAGCTAGGTGGTGCAGGGTAAATGTTTAATGAATACAATTTCTTTGAGACATCCTTCCGTCTTCCTGTGTCCTGAGAATTTTTTTGCATATGTAAGCCTCAATGATTTTTGATAGCTACCTCTCTTAAACCCCGTCTCACATCTAATGAATTACCAAGCCATAATAATTTGAATATTAAAATGTATGTCAAATTTTATCCCTGCCTCACTGTTTCAGTTCCTCGTTGTTTATTGCATGTCATTTGAGCCTCTGTCACAGCAATAGCGTATGAGGTTTCCTAGTCTCCACCTCATCCTCCACGTCATTGTGAGGCAACATGTTCTGAGTTGCAAATTGTTTAATGGTCCTTTTATTGCCTCTGTAATTCTATTTCCAGGCTGTCATGGGCTGCACTGTGTCCTTACAATATTCATCTATTGAAGTAGTAACCCCAAGAACCTCAGAATGTGACTATATTTGGAGATAGTGTCTTATAGAGATGAAATGAAATCATATGGGTGCACTCTGATTCAACATGACTGGTGTCTGATTATCTGCACACCAAGGAGAGGGGCCTCAGGAGAAACCAATCTTGATGACACCTTGATCCTGGACTTCTAGCCTCCAGAACTGTGAGAAGTTAAATTTCTGTTGTTAAGCCACCCAGTCTGTGGTAACTTTGTTATGACAGCCCTAGCAAATGAATCCACAGCTGAACTCCAAACTCCTGTGCATGGCTTATGAGCCTGTTTATGGTTAGGTATCTCAGCCTTGTCACTGCTATGCATCATATTTTTCTTTTTTCCCCCTCTTTTTTCATTTCTATACTCTCAAAAGGTGAATTATTTTAATGTTTTCCCATTTATACTTGGTATTGCCATTTTTTGAGATATTCATGGGGTGGCAATGTTTATTCCTAGGCAAACATCTCCTTGACTCTATTTTATGAACTTATCAGATTTTCACCTGTGTAACCCTTCCTAGAGGTAGTGACTGTGCACTGCTTATTCTTGAGTCCTTATTTTGGCTCCTCATTTTGAGACATGGAATTGCTCTGCAAATATAAGTTAAAAGAATAGTTAGAGGAAGGTTTTTTCATCATTGATTAATCATCTCTTGCTTGAGGACTACAATGTTGTCCTCAATATTACTTCAGATGTAACTAACTGGAAGGGGCAGAACTAATTCACACTTTAAGCAAGTGATGTACGTGAACTTACTACGAAATAGTCATAAAACATAGGACAATAAATAGATCATTTTTAATTACTTAAAAATTTTAAAGTCTTATATTAGGAAAGGCATATGAAAAATGTTGGGGTAGGGATTAAGTGTGCAAAGGTGGGAAAATTGTTTTGAAACATTTCCTTAGAAAAAATTTTAAATTGTTTTATTTCATAGAACATAAATAAAATTAGTCCTATTTTTTAGACATATACACAAAGAAAACAACTTAAAGAATAGCATTCTTTAAGTCTACTTGAGTTTATCACTAACGTTTATTCAATTATTTACTTTGAGAACTTGAATGTACCAGCACTAGCCCCAACCTTTCTATTACCACAAAAGCAAATCGATTTATTGTCATTTTCATTCTTCAAATTTTTGCAGAAGATCACTTATTTTCCAAATCATTAAATTCCCTTTGATGGCATTTGTGACATTTTTCCAAGAGAAATGCATGCAATTAAATAAACTTTATTTTAGATAAGTTTTAGATCGCAAGGAAAGGCCGAGAGGCATTCTCATGGGCCCTACACCCAGTTCTCTCAGTTGTTAATATTTTGCCTTAAAGCCTATACTTTAATTCACATTTTCTTGGTTTTTATCTACTATTCTTGCTATATTCCAGGATCCCATCCAAAACACCACATTACATTTGTTCACCATGTCTTAGGTTCCTCTTGGCTGTGACAGTTTTTCAGATTTTTCTTGCTTTTTATGACCGTGACAGTGCTGAGGAGCATTGGTCCACTGTTTTGAAGAATGTCTCTCCCTTTGGCTTTATGTATTTTTCTTTTCATGTTTAAATGTGTTTTATGGTTTTCTGGATGAAGACCACAAATGTGAAGTGCCATTCTCATCACATTTTTCCAGAACACAGGTATCAAGAAAACTACTTACTGGTGATGGTGACCTTGATCCCCTGGCGGAGGTAGGGCTTGTCAGGTTTTGTCCATTGTAAAGCTCCTCTTTTGACCCCTCATTTCTATATCTGTGTTTTTTGAAAGAAAGTCACTATAAACAGGGCTCATTTAAGGAGTGAGAAGTCATGCTCCACCTCTGTGAAGGTATGGAATTGCCAATAATTATTTGGAAATATCCTATACAGAAGATATATCTCTTCTCCCTCATTTATTTCTTCATTCATATCAGTTATTTTTTTTTTTTTTTTTTTTTTTTT
>NW_020262473.1:0-2936 GCF_003255815.1 Theropithecus gelada | reverse complement strand
AAAAAAAAAAAAAAAAAAAAAAAAATAACTGATATGAATGAAGAAATAAATGAGGGAGAAGAGATATATCTTCTGTATAGGATATTTCCAAATAATTATTGGCAATTCCATACCTTCACAGAGGTGGAGCATGACTTCTCACTCCTTAAATGAGCCCTGTTTATAGTGACTTTCTTTCAAAAAACACAGATATAGAAATGAGGGGTCAAAAGAGGAGCTTTACAATGGACAAAACCTGACAAGCCCTACCTCCGCCAGGGGATCAAGGTCACCATCACCAGTAAGTAGTTTTCTTGATACCTGTGTTCTGGAAAAATGTGATGAGAATGGCACTTCACATTTGTGGTCTTCATCCAGAAAACCATAAAACACATTTAAACATGAAAAGAAAAATACATAAAGCCAAAGGGAGAGACATTCTTCAAAACAGTGGACCAATGCTCCTCAGCACTGTCACGGTCATAAAAAGCAAGAAAAATCTGAAAAACTGTCACAGCCAAGAGGAACCTAAGACATGGTGAACAAATGTAATGTGGTGTTTTGGATGGGATCCTGGAATATAGCAAGAATAGTAGATAAAAACCAAGAAAATGTGAATTAAAGTATAGGCTTTAAGGCAAAATATTAACAACTGAGAGAACTGGGTGTAGGGCCCATGAGAATGCCTCTCGGCCTTTCCTTGCGATCTAAAACTTATCTAAAATAAAGTTTATTTAATTGCATGCATTTCTCTTGGAAAAATGTCACAAATGCCATCAAAGGGAATTTAATGATTTGGAAAATAAGTGATCTTCTGCAAAAATTTGAAGAATGAAAATGACAATAAATCGATTTGCTTTTGTGGTAATAGAAAGGTTGGGGCTAGTGCTGGTACATTCAAGTTCTCAAAGTAAATAATTGAATAAACGTTAGTGATAAACTCAAGTAGACTTAAAGAATGCTATTCTTTAAGTTGTTTTCTTTGTGTATATGTCTAAAAAATAGGACTAATTTTATTTATGTTCTATGAAATAAAACAATTTAAAATTTTTTCTAAGGAAATGTTTCAAAACAATTTTCCCACCTTTGCACACTTAATCCCTACCCCAACATTTTTCATATGCCTTTCCTAATATAAGACTTTAAAATTTTTAAGTAATTAAAAATGATCTATTTATTGTCCTATGTTTTATGACTATTTCGTAGTAAGTTCACGTACATCACTTGCTTAAAGTGTGAATTAGTTCTGCCCCTTCCAGTTAGTTACATCTGAAGTAATATTGAGGACAACATTGTAGTCCTCAAGCAAGAGATGATTAATCAATGATGAAAAAACCTTCCTCTAACTATTCTTTTAACTTATATTTGCAGAGCAATTCCATGTCTCAAAATGAGGAGCCAAAATAAGGACTCAAGAATAAGCAGTGCACAGTCACTACCTCTAGGAAGGGTTACACAGGTGAAAATCTGATAAGTTCATAAAATAGAGTCAAGGAGATGTTTGCCTAGGAATAAACATTGCCACCCCATGAATATCTCAAAAAATGGCAATACCAAGTATAAATGGGAAAACATTAAAATAATTCACCTTTTGAGAGTATAGAAATGAAAAAAGAGGGGGAAAAAAGAAAAATATGATGCATAGCAGTGACAAGGCTGAGATACCTAACCATAAACAGGCTCATAAGCCATGCACAGGAGTTTGGAGTTCAGCTGTGGATTCATTTGCTAGGGCTGTCATAACAAAGTTACCACAGACTGGGTGGCTTAACAACAGAAATTTAACTTCTCACAGTTCTGGAGGCTAGAAGTCCAGGATCAAGGTGTCATCAAGATTGGTTTCTCCTGAGGCCCCTCTCCTTGGTGTGCAGATAATCAGACACCAGTCATGTTGAATCAGAGTGCACCCATATGATTTCATTTCATCTCTATAAGACACTATCTCCAAATATAGTCACATTCTGAGGTTCTTGGGGTTACTACTTCAATAGATGAATATTGTAAGGACACAGTGCAGCCCATGACAGCCTGGAAATAGAATTACAGAGGCAATAAAAGGACCATTAAACAATTTGCAACTCAGAACATGTTGCCTCACAATGACGTGGAGGATGAGGTGGAGACTAGGAAACCTCATACGCTATTGCTGTGACAGAGGCTCAAATGACATGCAATAAACAACGAGGAACTGAAACAGTGAGGCAGGGATAAAATTTGACATACATTTTAATATTCAAATTATTATGGCTTGGTAATTCATTAGATGTGAGACGGGGTTTAAGAGAGGTAGCTATCAAAAATCATTGAGGCTTACATATGCAAAAAAATTCTCAGGACACAGGAAGACGGAAGGATGTCTCAAAGAAATTGTATTCATTAAACATTTACCCTGCACCACCTAGCTTTCAGTTTAATGACCACTCTCAGCTATTAAATGCTTTTATTCATTTGTGAAATTTGTTTTGTGTAGTTGTTGTAAATCTAACTGAAGATGAAGCATATTATGATTTAATAGTTCTATTTTGGCCAGGAAGCTTTTTGGGATCATTTGCATAACGTATTATGAATATTTCAATTGAAAAGAAATCAACACAACAGCTGCTATATGATCTTCTTAAAGATATTCTGTTGGCCGGGCGCGGTGGCTCAAGCCTGTAATCCCAGCACTTTGGGAGGCCGAGGCGGGTGGATCACGAGGTCAGGAGATCGAGACCATCCTGGCTAACATGGTGAAACCCCGTCTCTACTAAAAATACAAAAAACTAGCCGGGCGTGGTGGCGGGCGCCTGTAGTCCCAGCTACTCGGAGGCTGAGGCGGGAGAATGGCGTGAACCCGGGAGGCGGAGCTTGCAGTGAGCCGAGATCGCGCCACTGCACTCCAGCCTGGGCGACACAGCGAGACTCCGTCTCAAAAAAAAAAAAAAAAAAAAAAAAAATAACTGATATGAATGAAGAAA
>NW_020262472.1:0-2936 GCF_003255815.1 Theropithecus gelada | reverse complement strand
CTCCTTTAGCTCTGAGAAATTTGATGGACTGAAGCCTTCTCTCATCTCGTCAAAGTCATTCTCTGTCCAGCTTTGATCCGTAGCTGGCGATGAGCTGCGCTCCTTTGCCGGGGGAGATGCGCTCTTATTTTTTGAATTTCCAGCCTTTCTGCCCTGCTTTTTCCCCATCTTTGTGGTTTTATCTGCCTCTGGTCTTTGATGATGGTGATGTACTGATGGGGTTTTGGTGTAGGTGTCCTTCCTGTTTGATAGTTTTTCTTCTAACACTCAGGACCCTCAGCTGTAGGTCTGTTTGAGATTGCTTGAGGTCCACTCCAGACCCTGTTTCCCTGGGTATCAGCAGCAGAGGCTGCAGAAGATAGAATATTTCTGAACAGCGAGTGTACCTGTCTGATTCTTGCTTTGGAAGCTTCCTCTCAGGGGTGTACTCCACCCTGTGAGGTGTGGGGTGTCAGACTGCCCCTAGTGGGGGATGTCTCCCAGTTAGGCTACTCAGGGGTCAGGGACCCACTTGAGCAGGGAGTCTGTCCCTTCTCTGATCTCAACCTCCATGTTGGGAAATCCACTGCTCTCTTCAAAGCTGTCAGACAGAGTCGTTTGCGTCTACAGAGGTTTCTGCTGCTTTTTTGTTTTTGTTGTTGTTGTTGTTGTGTAGCTGTGCTCTGTCCCCAGAGGTGGAGTCTACAGAGACAGGCAGGTTTCCTTGAGCTGCTGTGAGCTCCACCCAGTTGGAGCTTCCCAGCAGCATTGTTTACCTACTTAAGCCTCAGCAATGGCGGGCGCCCCTCCCCCAGCCTCGCTGCTGCCTTGCCCGTAGATCACAGACTGCTGTGCTAGCAATGAGGGAGGCTCCGTGGGCGTGGGACCCTCCCGGCCAGGTGTGGGATATGATCTCCTGGTGTGCCTGTTTGCTTAAAGCGCAATATTGGGGTGGGAGTTACCCGATTTTCCAGGTGTTGTGTGTCTCAGTTCCCCTGGCTAGGAAAAGGGATTCCCTTCTCCCTTGCGCTTCCCAGGTGAGGCGATGCCTCGCCCTGCTTCAGCTCTCGCTGGTCGCTGGTCGGGCTGCAGCAGCTGACCAGCACCGATCGTCCGGCACTCCCCAGTGAGATGAACCCAGTACCTCAGTTGAAAATGCAGAAATCACCGGTCTTCTGTGTCGCTGGTGCTGGGAGTTGGAGACTGGAGCTGTTCCTATTCGGCCATCTTGCTCCGCCCCACCAATATTCAACATTCTTAAAGAAAAGAATTTTCAACCCAGAATTTCATATCCAGCCAAACTAAGTTTCATAAGTGAAGGAGAAATAAAATCCTTTACAGATAAGCAAATGCTTAGAGATTTTGTCACCACCAGGCCTGTCCTACAAGAGACCCTGAAGGAAGCACTAAACATGGAAAGGAACAACCGGTACCTGCCATGGCAAAAACATGCCAAAATGTAAAGACCATCGAGGCTAGGAAGAAACTGCATCAACTAACGAGCAAAATAACCAGTTAATATCATAATGGCAGGATCAAGTTCACACATAACAATGTTAACCTTAAATGTAAATGGACTAAATGCTCCAATTAAAAGACACAGACTGGCAAACTGGATAAAGAGTCAATACCCATCAGTTTGCTGTATTCAGGAAACCCATCTCACATGCAGAGACACACATAGCTCTAAACAAAGGGATGGAGGAAGATCTACCAAGCAAGTGGAGAACAAAAAAAAAGCAGGGGTTGCAATCCTAGTCTCTGATAAAACAGACTTTAAACCATCAAAGATCAAAAGAGACAAAGAAGGCCATTGCATAATGGTAAAGGAATCAATTCAACAGGAAGTGCTAACTATCCTAAATATATATGCACCCAATACAGGAACACCCAGATTCATAAAGCAAGTCCTTAGAGACTTACAAACAGACTTAGACTCCCATACAATAATAATGGGAGACTTCAACACCCCACTGTCAACATCAGACAGATCAACGAGACAGAAAGTTAACAAGGATATCCAGGAATTGAACTCATCTCTGCAGCAAGCAGACCTAATAGACATCTACAGAACTCTCCACCCCAAATCAACAGAATATACATTCTTCTCAGCACCACATCGCACTTACTCCAAAATTAACCACATTATTGGAAGTAAAGCACTCCTCAGCAAATGTACAAGAACAGAAATTATAACAAACTGTTTCTCAGACCACAGTGCAATCAAACTACAACTCAGGACTAAGAAACTCAAAGCCACTTAACTACATGGAAACTGAACAACCTGCTCCTGAATGACTACTGGGTACATAATGAAATGAAGGCAGAAATAAAGATATTCTTTGAAACGAATGAGAACAAAGATACAACATACCAGAATCTCTGGGACACATTTAAAGCAGTGTGTAGAGGGAAATTTATAGCACTACATGCCCACAAGGGAAAGCAGGAAAGATCTAAAATTGACACTCTAACATCGCAATTAAAAGAACTAGAGAAGCAAGAGCAAACACATTCCAAAGCTAGCCGAAGGCAAGAAATAACTAAGATCAGAGCAGAATTGAAGGAGATAGAGACACAAAAAACCTTCCAAAAATCAATGAATCCAGGAGTTGGTTTTTTGAAAAGATCAACAAACTTGATAGACTGCTAGCTAGACTAATAAAGAAGAAAAGAGAGAAGAATCAAATAGATGCAATAAAAAATTATAAAGGGGATATGACCACTGACCCCACAGAAAGAAAAACTACCATCAGATAATACTATAAATACTTCTACACAAATAAGCTAGAAAATCTAGAATAAATTGATAATTTCCTGGACACTTACACTCTCCCAAGACTAAACCAGGAAGAAGTTGAATCCCTGAATAGACCAATAGCAGGCTCTGAAATTGAGGCAATAATTAATAGCCTACCAACCAAAAAAAGTCCAGCACCAGATGGATTCACAGCTGA
>NW_020262471.1:0-2936 GCF_003255815.1 Theropithecus gelada | reverse complement strand
CTTTGCTAGCCTTATTTCTGTGGAATCTGAGAACAGATATTTCGGATGCCTTTGAAGACTATAGGGCCAAAGGAAATATCTTCCGATAACAAAGAGAAAGAAGCTTTCTGAGAAAGTTCTTTGTGTTCTGTGAAATCATCTCACAGAGTTACAGCTTTCCCCTCAAGAAGAGTTTCGCTACGACAGTTCTTGTGGAATTGGCAAAGTGATATTTCGAAGCCCATAGAGGGCTATGGTGAAAAAGGAAATATCCTCAGATGAAATCTGGAAAGAAGCTTTCTTAGAAACTGCTCTGTGATGTATGACTTCCACTCACGGAGTTACATCTGTATTTCGTGGATCTCTTTCCTAGTCTTATTTCTGTGGAATCTGAGTACAGATATTTCGGATCCCTTTGAAGACTATAGGGCCAAAGGAAATATCCACCGATAACAAAGAGAAAGAAGCTTTCTGAGAAACTTCTTTGTGTTCTGTGAAATCATCTCACAGAGTTACAGCTTCCCCCTCAAGAAGCCTCTCAGTAAGACAGTTCTTGTGGAATTGGCAAAGTGATATTTGTAAGCCCATAGAGGGCTATGGTGAAATAGGAAATATCCTCAGATGATATCTGGAAAGAAGCTTTCTGAGAAACTGCTCTGTGATGTGTGACTTCCACTCACAGAGTTACATCTGTATATCGTGGATGTCTTTTTAGCCTTATTTCTGTGGAATCTGAAAAGAGATATTTCGGATCGCTTTGAAAAATATAGGGCCAAAGGAAATATCCTCCGATAACAAAGAGAAAGAAGCTTTCTGAAAAACTTCTTTGTGTTCTGTGAAATCATCTCACAGAGTTGCAGCTTTCCCATCAAGAAGCCTATCGCTAAGACAGTTCTTATGGAATTGCAAAAGTGATATTTGGAAGCCCACAGAGTGCTATGGTGAAAAAGGATATATCCTCTGATGAAATCTGGAAAGAAGCTTTCTGAGAAACTGATTAGTGTTCTATTAATTCAACTCACAGAATTACATCTGTATTTCGTGGATCTCTTTGCTAGCCTTATTTCTGTGGAATCTGAGAACAGATATTTCAGATCCCTTTGAAGACTACAGGGTCAAAGCAAATATCTTCCGATAACAAAGAGAAGGAAGCATTCTGAGAAACTTCTTTGTGTTCTGTGAAATCATCTCACAGAGTTACAGCTTTCCATTCAGAAGCCTTTCGCTAAGACAGTTCTTGTGGAACTGGCAAAGTGATATTTGGAAGCCCATAGAGGGCTATGGTGAAAAAGGAAATATCCTCAGATGAAATCTGGAAAGAAGCTTTCTGAGACACTGCTTAGTGTTCGTTAATTCATCTCACAGAGTTACATCTGTATTTCGTGGATCTCTTTGCTAGCCTTCTTTCTGTGGAATCTGAGAACAGATATTTCGGATCCCTTTGAAGACTATAGGGCCAAAGGAAATATCCTCCGATAACAAAGAGACAGAAGCTTTGTGAAAAACTTCTTTGTGTTCTCTGAAATCATCTCACAGAGTTACAGGTTCCCACTCAATACGCCTTTGGCTAAGACAGTTCTTGTGGAATTGGCAAAGTGATATTTGGAAGCCCATAGAGGGCTATGGTGAAATAGGAAATATCCTCAGATGAAATCTGGAAAGAAGCTTTCTGAGAAACTGCTCTGTGATGTGTGACTTCCACTCACAGAGTTACATCTGTATTTATTGGATCTCTTTGCTAGCCTTATATCTGTGGAATGTGAGAACAGATATTTCGGAACCCTTTGAAGACTATAGGGCCAAAGGAAATATCCTCCGATAACAAAGAGAAAGAAGCTTTCTGAGAAACTTCTTTGTGTTCTGTGAAATCATCTCACAGAGTTACAGCTTTCCCATCAAGAAGCCTTTCGCTAAGACAGTTCTTGTGGAATGGGCAAAGTGATATTTTGTAGCCCATAGAGGGCTATTGTGAAAAAGGAAATATCCTCAGATGAAATCTGGAAGGAAGCTTTCTGAGAAACTGCTTAGTGTTGTATTAATTCATCTAACAGAGTTACTTCTGTATTTCGTGGATCTCTTTGCTAGCCTTATTTCTGTGGAATCTGAGAACCCATTTTTCGGATCCCTTTGTAGACTATAGTGCCAAAGGAAATATCCTCCGATAACAATGAGAAAGAGGCTTTCTGAGAAACTTTTTTGTGTTCTGTGAAATCATCTCACAGAGTTACAGCTTTACCCTGAAGAAGCCTTTCGCTAAGACAGTTCTTGTGGAATTGGTAAAGTGATATTTGGAAGCCCATACAGGGCTTTTGTGAAATAGGAAATATCCTCAGATGAAATCTCTAAAGAAGCTTTCTGAGAAACGGTTCTGTGATGTGTGACTTCCACTCACAGAGTTACATCTGTTTTTCGTGGATCTCTTCGCTAGCCTTATTTCTGTGGAATCTGAGAACAGATATTTCGGATCCCTTTGAAAACTACAGGGCCAAAGCAAATATCCTCCGATTACACAGAGAAAGAAGCTTTCTGGGAAACTTCTTAGTGTTTTGTGAAATCATCTCACAGAGTTACAGCTTTCCATTCAAAAGCCTTTCGCTATGACAGTTCTTGTGGAACTGGCAAAGTGATATTTGGAAGCCCATAGAGGGCTATGGTGAAAAAGGAAACATCCTCAGATGAAATCTGGAAAGAAGCTTTCTGAGAAACTGCTTAGTGTTCTGTTAATTCATCTCACAGAGTTACATCTGTATTTCGTGGATCTCTTTGCTAGCCTTATTTCTGTGGAATCTGCTAACAGATATTTCGGATTCCTTTGAAGGCTATAGGGCAAAAGGAAATATCCTCTGATAACAAAGAGAAAGAAGCTTTCTGAAAAACTTCTTTGTGTTCTGTGAAATCATCTCACAGAGTTACAGCTTTCCCCTCAAGAAGCCTTTCGCTAAGACAGTTCTTGTGGA
>NW_020262470.1:0-2938 GCF_003255815.1 Theropithecus gelada | reverse complement strand
GAATTAATTGAGTCAGCACAAGAGTTAGCATTGATATCTGACCCTCTTCCAGGGTTGGGGCAGAGGACATGGGGGCAGAGGAGATGGGCCTCCCACCGGCTTTCCCCTGGAGCTCAGTCAGAATTTCCCATTGAGGAGCCCTCAGCTACCTGAGAGCCAGGAGCTCTTGCGGAGAAGCCACTGTCGGCATGCCGCCCGCTTTGATGGCTCTGCTCTGCCATCCCTGCGCTCCAAGGGCCGGACCCTGCCGCTGCCTGTGCCAGACGGGTCTCAGGGAGGTGCCAGTGAGCGGGTATGCATGGCAAGGCCTGGGCATCGCTGTCCGTTTTCCGTGGCTGCCGGTTTCATTCTCTCGCTGTTTGTCCCCTTAGCAAGACTCATGAGGTTCCTTGAGGACAAGACCCCCTCCTGCCACCTGGTCTGTTTCCTGAACGTTCTCTGCACTAGCACAGCCCTGGGATGCAGCCCTCGGGAATCAGGGTGTCGGCCATAGTAGGGCGGGTCGCTCTGCTGGGCACCACGATGGATGTTAGCCGCTGTGCTTCACTTTGTGGACACGTTTAAGTACAAAAGTAATTTTAAAATTTCACCATTATTTCAAGACAGCTGAGAGCCTATTAGCACAGAATCCCTGGTCTGAATGAAATCAAACAGTTCTTATTAATTATTCATGATGCCATGAATATGTAGCCTTATTTTTTATAATTACCAGTCTGTATAATTAATCTTTCATTTGGTTAAAGTACTTAACAGTAAGTAGAGCTGTAATTTCAACTGTTTATAAAGCATATGGAAGAATGTTTAAATGTTTAATTAGAACCATTTTTTTTAGTTTCATAGAGAATTTTTTTTCTTGTCAACGAGGATCTTTAATTATTTAAACCAAAAGAGAAAAACAGACCAGAAAAGAAAAACAACTAGTAAAGCTCGGAACTGCGAAGGTGGCATCGTTCCGTTAGTCTCGGGTTTTGCTTCCTGGGTTTGTGACGTGGTCAGAGTCCTTGTCTTTGATTTCCTAACACAAGGTGTTAAAGTTGGAAGTGAGCGTGAAATTGAGTTAGTCTAGCTTTATTCTTTCACCGATGAGAAGTGAATTATCTTCAGCAAGGTGGGTGCAGGCGTGGTCCCCGGGGGTCTCTGTGGTGAACAGGCCACCCTTGTGGGGAGCCAAGTTCCTCATCACTGGGACAGAGCCCAGGACACTTCCCCGGCTGGCCAGCCTCTTCCTAAAACCCCACACATTGCAAAGGATGGAGTCCAGATCTATACCATAAAGAAACGAAGGTGGTTACAGAAAGCACCACGATCTCAGCTGAGTGGCTCTGAGCACCCCAACGTTGGGGCACCTCAGCATCATGTGTGGCTCAGGCTGTGCCCTGCAGGGAGGCCGGCCCGATTGAGCTGCGGTCTCCACCCTGAGAGTGAGGGCTCCTTCCCCCAGAGTGAGTTAAAGCATCGTGTGTCCACCTGTGCAGTGGCTGGTCCCAGTGGCCCTGGAGGGCTGAAACCCTGGGTCCTGCCACTGGTCCGGGACGTCTATTTCCCCTTCCTGCAATTCCTGTGTCTGTGTGTCCAGGGGGCTCCGATCCCTGTCTCAGGACCATGGGTGAGGGGTCAAGTTCACCTGCTTTGGAGCTGGCTCGGATCTTGGTTCTGTGGATCCTCGCTGTGTGACTCTGGAGCAGTTCTGTCCTCAGGAGAGGGATCCTTACAGCCGTCTCCTGGGGCCATGAGGAGAATTAATAGGACGACCCCCAGGAAGCTGCTCAAAGCCCTGTGCGGGGCCAGCCCTGTGTCTCCACCAGTTCCTACCCTCTGTGCTCCCCCCCACTGTCACATCACTAGCCTTTATTTCCTTTTCCTTGGACCCAGGCAGCGAATGCTCCACTGCCCTTGGCAGCCCCTTCTCTAGTCTGTCCTCAAATCACTTCCTGACAGACAGCCCTGACTAGCCATCGGCGTGACCAAAACCCCACAAAATAGAACTCAACTTTCCTATTAAGCTGTGCAGAGCTGTCCCAGCCCCACTTCCCACAGGCTGGCCTCATTCGCCATGGGATCCGTGGTTCTCACCTGGGGCTGGGGGTGCCCCTGGCATCTGGTGGGGAGTGTCAGGGATGTCCCTCCAGGCCCAGTACAGTCCCCCAGCTGGTGGGCAGCAGACAGCAGCACCCAACCTGATGTCCCTGTGGCTTCTGGTTCCCCGAGGCTGGCTGTGCTTTGCTGCCTCTTCATGCCCTCTCTCCACCTTCGCTGTTTAGCAGTGTTCCATCCATTAGAACTCAAGCACTGCCTCCCGGCAATGCAGCCCGTTCTTCTGGCCTGCCATCTGCCTGTGCCCCGCGGTCTGTACCATGTCCTCACGGACCCATCAGAGCAAGGCTCCCAGGGATGGAGAGGTTCCTGTTTGTGTCTCTGTCCCACCTTCTCTGGACCTGGTACCGTGCCCTTTGCCGACAGAGGTCTTGGGTTGATTGTCAGCAAAGCAGACAATCTATATGGCTCTAAATGGTTGTGAACATGCTTGATTGGGTTATTTTAAAAATAATTGGAAATGTAAGCATTTGAGTGTGACACAGGTGGATTTTGGGGCTAATGGTCTTGTTCTTCAGGGAGTAACCACAGGCCCATCCACAAGGACCATTTCCAGCTGATTTATGGAACGCTGTTCTACCTGGTTAATTTTGAATGTTATCTCAGCCTGAGAGGTAGGTCAGCATGTGACGAAGATCACTGGTTTGAATCCTAATCTAATCCTTAGATTGAATCCCAATCCTAATCCTAATCCTTAGGAGCTGCAGCTTCCATGCCTCCGTTTCTTCCTTGGTTAGGTAGGGAAGGTATGAGCTACCTCAGAGTTGTGCGTGAGGCCTGTATCGAGTGAACGATTTAAGTGACAAGGACTGCACCCGGAGTGTTGATATTTAAAGACCTTTAA
>NW_020262469.1:0-2938 GCF_003255815.1 Theropithecus gelada | reverse complement strand
GGCCTATAACAGAGCCTGGGCTGTTCTGGCCAATGTCACTTGATTATCAGGATATTGCCTTCCCAGCATATCATACAGTTATCTTGAGAACTACCAGTAAGAAAGAGAGGAAAATGGCCCTGCACCCTTAAAACTGAAGGATCAGGATATTTGCTGTGACAGAGGCACAGACAGTAGCGACAGAGTGTTCTCGTGAGCCATCTACTAGTTCTCTTAACCGGAGCGTGGCACCAGACCGCTTTTCTATTTCCTTTCAATGGAAACTATTACAGAATATTTTGAATATTTTGAATTTCTACATCTATAGAGTTGTGGCACATGATCACTGGCAGTGTAGACTCTCTGCATGGTTAAAGGAAAGAGTTCAGGAGCCCATCAATCCACATTGGAGGAGACCACCTAATCCTCCAGAGAGTGTCACTCCATCTTCCTGGGGTTAGCTCCACATGCAGTAAGGCCATTATAACTAAGGCTGTCAAGACTTGCAGTCCGAAGATGAGACTTTTGACATGCTGATAAGCAGCAGTGATAAGAAAAGCCCACACACTGGCCAGGAATTTTTCAATGAAAGCAGCTCAGATGCTTCTTCATATGGTTTGGTAGGGGCTAATATCAAACTATTTCTTCCCATTTTCTTTACTCAGCAGTGCCTGAACCATGAGGCACCATAGATGTACACCTCATCAGGAGGGTGTATGGTACAGCAGCAAGGGGAGCAGCAGCACAAGAAACAAGGCCACTACTTCTCCTTACATAATAACTATTGTCTTGGAGTGTAAAATAATTAATAATGTTCACATGGCTGCCCTCAGCATACAGAGATGGTGACCAGAGCAGATGCAGGGACTACAGAGATACAGCCTGATTCTTGCTAATTAGGACGTAAGTGTTGGCTTATGTGCTGTGCTTTTGTGTATTCATAAGCCAGGGCCTCAAAACTGCCTGCTAAGCACAGGCCAAAGGTCATGCTGGGGTGCAGTTAAACATTGATGTCTAGGAGATGAGAGCATTTTAGTGTGGGAGAAGATGACAACACCTGAAGACCACAAAACACTGTGCAGACCAAAGGGAAGGCCCATCGTCAGCTCACGGTTCTGACCCAGGTGACTGCTGATGTGTTACGGAACAGTCAGCCGACAGAAGGTAGGTCAAGTTGAGCAGATGTCCTGCATGAGGGCTGGTCCATTCCATTCGTGTTGCCAATTATTTCAATAGCACCTGATGCACCCCACTGGTGAGGAAAGAATTAGCACCCTTTGTTTACTGGCACCGTTAAACACATAACATCTATTACTAAATAGATAAACCGGACATCAGTTATTAATTACATAGAGGAGAATGGTGTAAGCTCCCACAGGCTCAAACAGGGATTAACTTGAGCGCAGAGAGTGGTATAGCATTAAAAAAGTGAGGATATTCCTTTTCTTTTTGACACAGAATCTCGCTCTGTCACCCTTGGTGGAGTACAGTGGTATGATCTCGGCGCACTGCAAGCTCCGTCTCCCGGGTAAACGGTATGTATTTAGGAATTAATACCAACTCCTTATTAGCAAAAAATATCTTTACATCAAGAGTAGTTTTTCATTTAATAAAAATAGGTGGGATGTGTATAACGGACAAGGGATAATCAAAATTTGCCAAATGAGGCTAGTAAGATAATCCCAAGAATTCACAATCATTATTCACTGGTCCATTCATCACAGGACAATACATACAAATGAAACTTACCTGGCCGGGCGCAGTGGCTCATGCCTGTAATCCCAGAACTTTGGGAGGCCGAGGTGGGCAAATCATGAGGTCAGGAGTTCAAGATCAGCCTAGCCAACATGGTGAAACCCTGCCTCTACTAAAAATACAAAGAATTAGCTGGATGTAGTGGCGGGCACCTGTAGTCCCAGCTACTCAGGAGGCTGAGGCAGGAGAATTGCTTAAACCCAGGGGGCGGAGGTTGCGGTGAGCCGAGATCCCACCACTGCACTCCAGCCTGGGCAACAGAGTGAGACTCCATCTCAAAAAGAAATAATAATGAAATAAAAAAATTAAACTTACCTACATATTAGAAAAACATCCAAATTCAACCATGAATCCAGCACATTATCAAATGAATAGACAAAAATTTTACCAACAAACTGAAGAAAATATCATTATCTATGAAATTCAAGTACTGCTTAAAGAGCACTTACAGAACCCTCACCTCAAGGTTTCCCTGCAAAACAAGGTGAAATGCATACTAGAGACTCTCTATGAATGGGCCACTGATAAAAACAATATACTTGTAACTTGTGTAACATTTCATAGACTTTTTTCAAGCACTGCACGATAATTAATTTTCATCAGGCTTTCCAGATTAGAAAAGCTTCACTTATGGAACTTCTTTCCAGTGGGAGTTTTCACACGACTTTTCAAGTAAATGTTAAAACTGAAAATATTCTTGCAGTTTCTAAACTGTTAGAGTTTTAATCCTGTGTACGTTCTTGTATTTACAAGGTCCAGCCAGCTACAGTGCATTTTCATATGTCCTTGAGTGGGTATGAGAGAAATGAAACACTCAAAGATTCTGGACATTCATAGGGTTTTTCTCAGGAATGAGCTGATGTCTTCAAATGGAACTAATACAACCGAAGGCCTTACCACAAATTTAAATTCAAAAGCCTTTTCTCCACTCTGAGCCCTCCCACATCTTCAGGAAAATCTGAAGGCTTGACCACATTTCCTGCATTCTTAAGGTTTCTCTGCAGTGTGAGCTCTTTCATGTTTATGAGGGAATGGGAAAGAGTAAATGTTTTACCACATTCCTTATATTCAAGGGGCTTTATTTATTTTTGAGATGGAGTCTCACTCTGTCGCCAGGCTGGAGTGCAGTGGCACAATCTCGGCTCCCTGCAACCTCCGCCTCCTGGGTTCAAGTGATTCTCCTGCCTCAGCCTCCTGAGTAGCT
>NW_020262468.1:0-8933 GCF_003255815.1 Theropithecus gelada | reverse complement strand
CCACCAACAGTGTAAAAGTGTTCCTATTTCTCCACATCCTCTCCAGCGAGAATGTTCTATGTATGCTTGACAAGAATGTTTATTTTATTGCTATTGGATGGAATGTTCTGTATATGTCTGTTAGGTGCATTTGGTCTAAAGCATAGTTTAAGTTCAATGTTTCTTTATTGATTTCTGTCTGAATGATCTGTGCATTGTTGAAAGTGAAGTATTGGAGTCCCCAGCTATTATTGTATGGCAGTCTATATCTTCAGATCCATTAATATTTGTCATATATATTTAGGTACTCCAATTTGTGGTGTTTATATGTTTATAATTTGATAAATATTTTTTATCTTCTTGATTAATTGATCCCTTTATCACTATATAATAACCTTCTTGCCTAGTTTTACAGTTATTTATTTATCAATATTTTATCTGATAAAAGTATAGCTGTTGTGGGATCTTTGAGGAATTAGAGAGACCGATGGGGTTCAGGAGGATATGATATTTATTAATTATTTACGTGCACTGGCCCAGTCAGATTAACATCCAAAGGACTGAGCCCCGAAAAAAGAGTTAAATTATCTTTTAAGCATTTTGTAGTGGGGAGGGGAGATCTGTGCAAGGGGAAGCATACTACAGATGCAAGAAACAAAGGCAATTATTCAATTGAGACATGCATTATGTCATTTCTTACTTTTCAAGGAAAAACATGTTTTGTGACTTGAGTTTATTTGTCTATTGACCTTGCAGCTGCACAGCTGAGGAAACAGGGTCTCCACAATGCCTGGGAAGGGAGGAGAGATAAGGCTCACTAGCCACAGAAAAATAGGCAGTAATTTTTTAAAGGACTCCAGCTCTTTCTCTTTCTTGGGGGAGATGGGTTTTCTTACATAGCTACCTCTGCTCTTTTTTGGTTTTCATTTGCATAGAACATCTTTTTCCATTCTTTCTCTTTCTTTCTTTCTTTCTTTCTTTCTTTCTTTCTTTCTTTCTTTCTTTCCTTTTTTNTCTTTCTTTCTTTCTTTCTTTCTTTCTTTCTTTCTTTCTTTCTTTCTTTCTTTCTTTCTTTCCTTTTTTTTGAGGCAGAGTCTCACTCTGTCGCCCAGGCTGGAGTGCAGTGGTGCCATCTCCAATCACTGCAAGCTCCACCTCCCAGGTTCACACCATTCTCCTGCCTCAGCCTCCCACATAGCTGGGACTACAGGCACCCGCCACCATGCCCAGCTAATTTCTTGTAGTTTTTTTTAGTAGAGATGGGGTGTCACTGTGTTAGCCAGAATGGCCTCGATCTCCTGACCTCATGATCCGCCCACCTCAGACTCCCAAAGTGCTGGGATTACAGGTGTGAGCCACCATGCCCGGCCCTTTCACTTTCAATTGATGTGTATTATTAAAGCTAATGTGAGTCTCTTATAAGCAGCATATATTTGGGTCTTGTTTTTTATTCATTCAGCCACTTTATGTCTTTTAATTTGAGGATTTAATTAACTGACATTCAAGATAATTTTGGATAAAGACTTACTACTCTCATTTTGTACATTATTTTCTGTTTGTCTTGTATATCCCTTGTTCCTTTCTTCCTCTCTTGCTGTCTTCTTTTGTGATTAAATTATTTTCTGTTGTAGTATGCTTTGATTCCTTACTTACTATTTTTTGTATGTTTTCTACGGGTTTTTGCTTTGTAGTTACCATGAGCCTTACATTTAACATCTTATAGTTCTAACAGGCTATTTTTTTTCTGATAATACTTAACTTTTTTTGAATAAAATCTCTACACTTTTACTCTGCCCTGCCCTCACCTTTTGTTTTTGTTGTCATAATTTATATTTTTATATTGTATATCCCTTAATGAATTATTGTAGCTATTATTATTATTATTTTGAGACAGAGTCTCGCTCTGTCGCCCAGGCTGGAGTGCAGTGGCGTGATCTTGGCTCACTGCAAGCTCCACCTCCCAGGTTCACGCCATTCTCCTGCCTCAGCCTCCTGAGTAGCTGGGACTACAGGCACCCACAACCATGCCTGGCTAATTTTTGTGTGTGTGTGGTTTTTTTTTTGTTTTTTTTTGTTTTTTGTTTTTTTTTTTTTGTATTTTTAGTAGAGACAGGGTGTAGCTATTATTTTTTAAACAGTTTTGTTTTTCAACTTCCTGCTAAATAGAAGTGATTTATATACCACCACAACAGTATTAGAGTATTCTGAATTTGAGTGTACTTACTTTTACTATCGAGTTTTTTATTTTCATATGCTTTTGTGTTACTAATTAGCATCCTTTTCTTTCAGCTTGAAGAACTCCCTTTAGCATTTCTTCTACGATAGGTCTGGTACTGATGAATTCCATCATTTTTGGTTTCTCTGGGAAAGTATTTATTCTCTTTCATTTCTCAAGGACAGTTATTTTTGCATAAAGAATTTGCAGCTGGAAGTTTATTTTCCTTTAGCACTTTGAATATATCATTCAAGTCTCTCCTGACCTGTAAGGGTTTCTGCTGAGAAAGCTATTGCTGTTATTTGAACATCTTTATGTGTCATTTGCTTCTTTTGTCTTGCTGCTTTCAGAATCTTCTCTTTGTCTTTAATTTTTGAGTTTATTATAATATATTCTGGCATAGTCTTGTTTGGATTTCTTTGACCTTCCTGTACCTGGATATTTATATCTTTCCCCAGATTTGGAAAGTTTCCTACTATTACTTCTTTAAATAAGCATTCTTGGCCAGGCACAGTGGTTCACGCCTATAATCCCAGCACTTTGGGAGGCTGAGGTGGGCAGATCACGAGGTCAGGAGATCGAGACCATCCTGGCCAACATGGTGAAACCCCGTCTCTACTAAAAATACAAATATTAGCTGGGTGTGGTGTCACGTGCCTGTAATCCCAGCTCCTCAGGAGGCTGAAGCATGAGAATCACCTTTGCAGTAAGCCGAGATCATGCCACTCTACTCCAGCCTGGTGACAGAGCAAGACTCCATCTCAATAAATAAATAAATAAATAAATAAGCATTCTTCCTCTTTGTCTTTCTCTTTTCCTTATTGAGCCCTTATTATTCAAAAATTTGTTTTTTTGATTCTGTCCCACAAATCTTATAAGCGTTTTTCAGTGTTTGTTTTTCCATTTTCGCCTCTGACTGCATATTTTCAAATAACCCGTCTTTTGTATTCACCTTTTTTCTGCTGTCTTGTCAGTTCTACTGTTGGCACTCTTAATTGCATTTTTCATTTTATTCATTATATTTTTGAACTTTGGAATTTCTGATTGATTTTTTTCTTAGTAATTTCAGTCTCTGTTAAATTGCTAATTTTTGCCATTTATTGTTTTTCTTATTTCAGTCACTTGTTTCTGTGTATTTTCCTGAAGTTTGCTGAACTTCTTTAAAATAATTATTTTGAATTCTTTGTCATGTAGTTTGTGTATCTCCATTTCTTTGTGGTCAGCTACTGGTCACATAATTATTGTCTTCTTTTAGTGGTATATATCCTAGGTTTTTCATGTTTCTTGCTGCCTTACATTGATGTTTTTGCATTTTGTGGAGCAGTCAACTCTTTCTGACTCTATGGGCCAATTTTACTGTAGAAAGACTTTCATTTATGTTCAGTGGTGGAGGGTGGGGAAGAAGATGCTTGCTGGGTGGTGTGCAGTGGTTCTAGCATCAGTGGGGGCACAGCTGTGTAATATTTGTGTAGGTCTTCAGTTGAGGTCATTTTTTTTTTTTTTTTTTTTTTTTTCTGAAATGGAGTCTTGTCATGTCATCCAGGCTGGAGTGCAGTGGCATGATCCTGGCTCACTGCAACCTCCACCTCCTTGGCTCAAATGTTCTCCTGTCTCAGCCTTTCAAGTAGCTGGGATTACAGGTGCATGCCACAATACCTAGCTAATTTTTGTATTTTTATTAGAGATGGGATTTCACTATGGTGGCCAGGCTGGTCTCGAACTCCTGACCTCAAGTGATCTGCCCACCTCAGTCTCCCAAAGTGCTGGGATTACAGGCATGAGCCAATGCGCTCAGCCTAGCTGAGGTCAATGTTGATTAAGATTGCAAGGTACCTCAGTAACAAATGTAGTGGATGTCCACAGTGGTGGTGAGTCACCGTACTGCTGTGTTGGTGACAGTATGTGAAACACAGATGCTTGTGAAGTAGCTGAGATGCTGAGAATGGGAGCACAGGCATGCACAGAATTAAACTGACTCCAGGTTAGGGTAAGCCGTAGCTCTCTATGGCAGCTGAGATTGTTCTCAGAGTGTAGGCACCTCGCTGCCATGTTGGTAACATTGTGTGAGACATGGATTCTTGTTAAATAGCTGGGAAGCCAGGAATGGGAGCACAGGCATGCATAGTATTAGGACATCTTTGGGGGCAGAGCAGGGCCACACAGTTGAGAGCTTTGTTCTAAGGCCTGGGGTGTGAGCTAGCTGGTAGTGGTGATGGCTCTGGTGTCTAAGACGGACCCAGTGCAGCCACAAAGCCCAGGTCTCAAGTGTGGGTACTCATGTGGTGAGTGTAACTTTGGGGTTTTAATACATGCAGGATTAGGAGAGGTGGAGGCTTCTTCTCTGAAGCAACTTAACAGTAGCCACTTTCTGGGTCAGGGAGGGATGTAGTCATGTCTCCCTTTGTGGAGTTTTCCTGTGGGAGTAGCTGTTGCTTACCTCGGTGGTAAAAGATGCTGGCATCTTCTCAGAGCAGGCCACGGGGTATCATGGTGGTTTCCACTGCATGGCTGGTATCAATAGCTTCTGCCATTCTTCTTTGCTTCTAACCATCTACTGGCATCTCAGGTATGCTGATTGCACCAGTGATCCTTTCTCTGTGGATAGTCTCCATTTTTTGCTCCACTCTGTTGTGGCAAATTTTTTACTGAGCTCTTGAACCCTCTCTGGACTATTTGAGTTTGTGGATAGCTGTCTGTATTTCTTTTTCATGGGGAAATGTGGGCTGATATATCCTACTCTGCCATTTGGTCATGTCACCTGACATTTTTTAAAAAGTTTTTTATTATGATAAAGTATCAATACCATAAAATTTATTTTAACTATTTTTTAGATATACAGTTCAATAGTAATAAGCATATTTAAATTGTTTTGTAATCATTACCACTATTCATCTCCAGAAATTTTCCATCATCTCAAACTAAAACTGTAAAAATTTAACAATAATTATTCATTTCTCCCTTTCCCAAGCCCTGATAACCATTATTGTATTTTCTGTCTCCATGAATTTTACTATCCTAGGTACCTCATGAAAGTGGAATCATATATTTGCTCTTTGTGTTTGGCTTATATCACTTAATCTTTAAGGTTCATCTATATTTAGCATATATCAGAATTTCATTACTTTTAAAGGCTGAATAATATTTCATTGTATATATATACCATATTTTGTTTATTCATCCATTGATAGACATTTGGTTTGTTTCCACCTTTGGCTACTGTGAATACCGTGCTATGACTATTGTACAAATATCTGTCGGAGTCCTTGCCTTCAGTTCTTTTGGATATATATCCCAAAGTGGAATTGCTGGATTATATGGTAGCTCTATACTTCTTCTTGAGAAACTACCATACTATTTCTTAAAGTGAATGGAACACTTTACATTCCCACCAGTAATGCACAATGGTTGTAACTTCTCCACCAACACATGTTATTCTTCTCACAAACACATGATATTTGCTGGTGTTTTGCTTTGTTTTGTTTCTTATAGTAGCTCTTCTAATGCATGTGTGCATAAAGTGGTATCTCGTGGTTTTGATTTGCATTTTTCAAGTGATTAATAATGTTGAAAATCTCTTGATGTGATTAATGGCCATTTATATATTTTATTTGTAGAAATGTCTATTTGATTTTTTTTGTCCATTGTTTAATTAGGGTGTTTGGATTTTTATGGCTATGGGGTTTTAGGATTTGTATACATTTATTCTGGATATTAGTCCCTTATCAGATATGTGATTTACAAGTATTTTCTCCCATTGTGTGGGTTGCCTTTTCACTCTGCTTAAACTGCCATTTGATGCACAAACTTTCAATGAAATCTACTTTATGTATTTTTTCTTTTGTTATCTTTGTTTTTGCCTGTGCTATTCTTTCATATAGAAAAAGTTATCACCAAAACCAATGTCATGGAGATTCCCCCTATGTTTTCTTCTAGGAATTTTATAATTTTAGGTCTTATGTTTAGACCTTTGATCCACTTTGAGTTAATTTTTGTATATGGTGTAAGGTAATGGTCTAACTTCATTCTTTAGAATGCGAATATCCAGTTTTCCCAGTATTATTTGTTGAAAAGACTGTCCTTTCTCCATTGAATGGTCTTGACACCATTGTAAGAAATCAATTTACTTTCTATGCAAAGATTTGTTTCTTAAGTCCCTATTGTATTCCATCAGTCTATATGTTTGTCCATCTACCAGTACTGTACCACACCATTTTGATTACTGTGGCTTTCTATTAAGTTTGAAATCAGGAAATGTGAGTCCTCCAACTTTGTTCTTTTTGAAGATTGTTCTATTAGGGACCCCTTGTAGTTCCATATGAATTATTAGTCAGCCAATGATTATAGAGAGAATGTGCTCAATCACTTTAAGCCAATAAAGCATCTGTCCTCTGCCAGTGGGTCTCTATGTGGGTCAAGGAACACATTCAAATTTCAGGCTGTTTTGGGTTTTGCTTCTCATGGGACTCTTTAGTCTCATGCATATGTGCATAGTGTTAGGTTAGGCCAGGAGTTTGTGAATTACTTGGCACATCTAGATCTCAGCTGTGTATGTACAGAGCCTCAACCATGTATATGCTTACCCCAATTACAACTATAATCTCAGAAAAGTAAAGCCTAACTGTTGCCCACCTATCCCTCTGCCAGTCACTTTCACTAACAGTGACTCTGATTTCTTGAGCTCTGAAATATTTTTGTCTTTTTTTTTTTTTTTTTTACATATTTATAGTTGAAATTTAGGGAGAGGATTTCTTTTATTTTCTTTTAAAATAAATAATAGACATGAATTTCTCACAGTTCTGGGAGCTGAGACATCCAAGATCAAGGCACCAGCAGATTCCATGTCTGGTGAGGGCTACTCTCTGCTTCATAGATAGTGCTTCTTACTACAATCTCATGTGGCAAAAGGGGCACAACTCCCTTTCACCTCTTTTTCAAGGTCATTGATCCTATTCATGAGGGCTTTACTCTAACTTAATCGTTTTTAAAGACCCCAAATATTTTTTAAAAATTTGAACTTTAATTTTAGATACTGGGGTAAGGTACAAATTTCTTACATGGAAATATTACATGATGCTGAGGTTTGGAGTACAGAACCGATTACCTGTTAGTGAGCATAGTACTCGATAGGTAGTTTTAAAACCCTACCCTTCCCTCTTCCCATACACAGTGTCTATTGTTTCCATATTTATGTATACTCAATATTTAGTTCCCACTTAAAAGTGAGAACATGCAGTATTTATTTTTCTGTTTCTGCATTAATTTGCTTAGGATTACAATCTCCAGCACCATCCATGTGGCTGCAAAGGACACGATTTCATTCTTTTATGACTGCATAGTATTCCATGGTGTACATGTACCACATGTACTTTATGCAATCGAATATTGTTAGGCCCCTGGGTTGATTCCATGTCTTTGCTATTGTGAATAGTGCAGCAATGAACATGTGAGTGCACATGTCTTTTTGGCAGAATGAGATTTATTTTCTTTTGGGTATACACCCAGTAATAGGATTGCTAGGTCAAATGGTAGCTCTGTTTTAAGTTATTTGAGACATTGCCAAACTGCTTTCCATGGTGTCTGAGCTGGTTTACATTCCCACCAACAATGTATAAGTGTTCCCTTTTCTCCATAGCCTCACCAGTGTCTGCTTTTTCTTTTTCCTTTTAACAGTAGCCATTCTGGGATCAATTCAACAGGAAGAGCTAACTATCCTAAATATATATGCACCCAATACAGGAGCACCCAGATTCATAAAGCAAGTCCTTAGAGACTTACAAAGAGACTTAGACTCCCATACAATAATAATGGGAGACTTCAACACCCCACTGTCAACATTAGACAGATCAATGAGACAGAAAGTTAACAAGGATATCCAGGAATTGAACTCCACTCTGCACCAAGTGGACCTAAGAGACACCTACAGGACTCTCCACCCCAAATCAACAGAATATACATTCTTCTCAGCACCACATCGCACTTATTCCAAAATTGACCACATAATTGGAAGTAAAGCACTCCTCAGCAAATGCACAAGAACAGAAATTATAACAAACTGTCTCTCAGACCACAGTGCAATCAAACTAGAACTCAGGACTAAGAAACTCAATCAAAACCGCTCAACTACATGGAAACTGAACAATCTGCTCCTGAATGACTACTGGGTACATAATGAAATGAAGGCAGAAATAAAGATATTCTTTGAAACCAATGAGAACAAAGATACAACATACCAGAATCTCTGGGACACATTTAAAGCGGTGTGTAGAGGGAAATTTATAGCACTAAATGCCCACAAGAGAAAGCTGGAAAGATCTAAAATTGACACCCTAACATCACAATTAAAAGAACTAGAGAAGCAAGAGCAAACACACTCAAAAGCTAGCAGAAGGCAAGAAATAACTAAGATCAGAGCAGAACTGAAGGAGATAGAGACACAAAAAACCCTCCAAAAAATCAATGAATCCAGGAGTTGGTGTTTTGAAAAGATCAACAAAATTGATAGACCACTAGCAAGACTAATAAAGATGAAAAGAGAGAAGAATCAAATAGACGCAATTAAAAATAATAAAAGGGATATCACCACCGACCCCACAGAAATACAAACTACCATCAGAGAATACTATAAAAACCTCTACGCAAATAAACTAGAAAACCTAGAAGAAATGGATAATTTCCTGGACACTTACACTCTCCCAAGACTAAACCAGGAAGAAGTTGAATCCCTGAATAGACCAATAGC
>NW_020262467.1:0-2939 GCF_003255815.1 Theropithecus gelada | reverse complement strand
GATTCTGCCTGTTAACTACAGAAACCTGAGTTTGGTTCCTAAGTCTAATTCTTTGTTTGATGTTTGTGTTACTTTTAAAATATCAGCAGTTTGTCCAATCTATGATGTGGTTGCAAATAGGGAGACTACAGGCCATCCTGAGGAGGACATTATGTTCAAGCACAGAAAGCAGTCAGGATTTCCACTCAGGGGAGTCGGCTTTCTGTGGCCTTGGCCAGACTTAGAATTTGGCCTAAGGCAGCACAAGCTAACTCATAGCAGCATGTCGATAGCTGGGGTATGTGCATGCCAGGCAAGGCCAAGCTGGCTTAAAGGGCAACCAGGCACCTCTGCAAGGGTGCACATACAGCAGTTGGACCAGCCTTCAACGTAACCTACTGAAGGAAACAGGGATGGCCAGGTTCCTGCAGCCTAAGTGGCTGCCTCCTGATGGCTGATGTAGCATAGGCCTGAGGAAAAGCAGATGGCACTGAGGCCTTACCTCTAGGGTAGAAGAAATTGATGTACCCTGACCGTCAGCGAGTGAAATTGTTGGCCAGTCCACCAACTCCTGGCACACACTTGCAGAGGTGGCTGGTTGCTCTTTGAGCCAGCTTGGCCTTGCCTGGCATGCACAAGCCTCAGTGCAACAATTGTCTTACACATGGAGCCACATAGAGGAAAGGAGCAGCAGGCTCAGGAGCAGGGTGTGGGCTGCCTTTAGGTTTCCAGTCAATACCTCAGGGCTCAGATGGCACTGCGGGCTTCTTTGTTGCCAAGAGAGAGACCACAGGCTGTCTTCAGGAGGACTTTCTTCTCAAGTTCAGAAAGCAGCCAGGATTTCCACCCACAGGCCTAGGCCTTCTGTTACCCTGGCCAGACTTAGAATTTGGCCCTAAGCAGGACAAGCTCACTTGGAGCAGTACTTTGGTACCTGTGGTCTGTGCATGCCAGACAAGGCCAAGCTGGCTCAAAGAGCAACCAGCCACCTCTGCAAGGGTGCGCCCAGAGCAGGTGGAGCAGCCACCAACCTCACCCGCTCAAGGAAGCAGGGATGGCCAGTTTCCAACAGACTGAGTGACTGCCACCTGATGGCTGGTGGAGCAGAGGCCTGAGGGAAAGCAGATGGCACTGGGGCCCTACCTCCAGTGAGAACTGATGTACCATGAGCAGCATCAAGTAAGGTTGGTGGCTGGTCCACCGGCTCCTGGCACACCCTTGCAGAGGTGGCTGGTTGCTCTTTGAGCCAGTTTGGCCTTGCCTGGCATGCACAAGCCTCAGTGCAACAATTGTCTTACACATGGAGCCTTATAGAGGAAATGAGCAGCAGGCTCAGGAGCAGGGTGTGCGCTGCCTTTAGGGTTCCAGTCAATTCCTCATGGCACAGATGTCACTGCAGGTTTCTTGGTTGCAAATTGGGAGACCACAGGCCATCTTGAGGAACACTTTATGTTCAAGTGCAGAAAGCAGCCAGGATTTAAACCCAAGGGACTCGGTCTTCTGTGGCCCTAGCCAGACTTAGAATTTGGCCCAAGGCAGGACAAGCTCACTCGGAGCAGAATGTTGGTAGCTGGGGTCTGTGCATGCCAGGCGAGGCCAAGCTGACTCAAAGAGCAACCAGCCACCTCTGCAAGGGTGCGCCTGTAGCAGTTGGACCAGCCGACAACCTCACCCACTCAAGGAAGCAGAGATGGCCAGATTCTAACAGCCTGAGTGGCTGCTGCCTGGTGGCTGATGGAGCAGAGTCCTGAGGAAAAGCAGATGGCAGTGGGGCCCTACCTCTAGGGTAGGAGAAATGGTGTACCCTGAGCGGCATCGAATGAGGTTGGTGGCTGGTCCACTGGCTCCTGGCACACCCTTGCAGAGGTGGTTGGTTGCTCTTAGAGCCAGCTTGGCCTTGCCTGCCATGAGCAAGCCTCAGTATAATAATTGTCTTACAAATGGAGCCATATAGAGGAAATGAGCAGCAGGCTCAGGAGCGGGGTGTGCACTGCCTTGAGGGCTCCAGTCCATTCCTCAGGGCTCAGATGGCACTGCGGGATTCTTGGTTGCAAAGAGGGAGACCACAGGCCATCTTGAGGAGGACTTTATGTTCAAGTGCAGAAAGCAGCCAGAATTTAAACCTAAGAGACTCGGTCTTCTGTGGCCCTGGCCAGACTTAGAATTTGGCCCAAGGCAGGACAAGCTCATTCGGAGTAGCATGTCGATACCTGGAGTCTGCGCATGCCAGGCAAGGCCAAGCTGGCTCAAGGGCAACCAGCCACCTCTGCAATGGTGCGCCTGTAGCAGTTGGACCAGCCTTCAACGTCACCCATTTAAGGAAGCAGGGATGGCCAGACTTAGAAATTGGCCACATGCAGGACAAGCTCACATGCAGCAGTGTCGGTTTCTGGGGCCTGTGCACGCCAGGCAAGGCCAAGCTGGCTCAAAGAGCAGCCAGCCACCTCTGCAAGGGTGCACGCAGAGCAGGAAGCACAGATGGCCAGATTCCAACATACTGAGTGGCTGCCACATGATGGTTGATGGAGCAGAGGCCTGAGCAAAAGGAGATGGCACTGGGGCCCTAACTCTAGCATAGAACTGATGTACCATGAGCGATAGCGAGTGAAGTTGGTGGCTGCTCCAACTGCTCCAGAGGCACCCTTGCAGAGGTGGCTGGTTGTTCTTTGAGCCAGCTTGGCCTTGCCTGACATGCACAAGCCTCAGTGCAACAATTGTCTTACAAATGGAGCCATATTGAGGAAAAGAGCAGCAGGCTCAGGAGCCGCGTGTGGGCTGCCTTTAGGCTCCAGTCAATTCCTCAGGGCTCAGATGGCACTGCGGGCTTCTTCATTGCCAAAAGGCAGACCAGAGGCCGTCTTGAGGAGGACTTTATGTTCAAGTGCAGAAAGCAGCCAGGATTTCCGCCGAGGGGCCTAGGCCTTCTGTGGCCCTGGCCAGGCTTAGAATTTGGCCTCAGG
>NW_020262466.1:0-2939 GCF_003255815.1 Theropithecus gelada | reverse complement strand
TTACTGAAGCTTGTGCATTTGTCACGTATTTCTCGTGTCATGGTTTTTATCTCTGTCACTTCGTTTATGGCCTTCTCTGCATTAATTATTCTGGTTATCAATTCTTCCACTCTTTTTTCAAGCTTTTTAGTTTCTTTGCGCTGGGTACATAATTCCTCCTTTAGCTCTGGGAAGTTTGATGGACTGAAGCCTTCTTCTCTCATCTCGTCAAAGTCATTCTCCGTCAAGCTTTGATCCGTTGTTGGCGATGAGCTGCGTTCCTTTGGAGAGGGAGATGTGCTGTTATTTTTTGAATTTCCAGCTTTTCTGCCCTGCTTTTTCCCCATCTTTGTGGTTTTATCTGCCTCCGGTCTTTCATGATGGTGACGTACTGATGGGGTTTTGGTGTGGGTGTCCTTCCTTTTTGTTAGTTTTCCTTCTAACTGTCAGGACCCTCAGCTGTAGGTCTGTTGGAGATTGCCTGAGGTCCACTCCGACCCTGTTTGCCTGGGTGTCAGCAGCAGAGGCTGCAGAAGATAGACTACTGCTGAACAGCGAGTATACCTGTCTGATTCTTGCTTTGGAAGCTTCCTCTCAGGGGTGTACTCCACCGTGTGAGGTGTGGGGTGTCGGTCTGCCCCTAGTGGGAGATGTCTCCCAGTCAGGCTACTCAGGGGTCAGGGGACCCACTTGAGCAAGCAGTCTGTCCGTTCTCAGATCTCAACCTCTGTGTTGGGAGATCCACCGCTCTCTTCAAAGCTGTCAGACAGAGTTGCTTGCGTCTGCAGAGGTTTCTGTTGCTTTTGTTGTTGTTGTTGTTGTTGTTTAGCTGCGCCCTGTCCTCAGAGGTGGAGTCTACAGAGACTGGCAGGCCTCCTTCAGCTGCTGTGACCTCCACCCACTTCGATCTTCCCAGGGCTTTGTTTACCTACTTAAGCCTCAGCAATGGTGGGTGCCCCTCCCCCAGCCTCGCTGCTGCCTTGTGGTTAGATCGCAGACTGGTGTGCTAGCAATGAGGGAGGGTCCGTGGGCGTGGGACCCTCCCAGCCAGGTGTGGGATATAATCTCCTAGTGTGCCCGTTTGCTTAAAGTGCAGTATTGGGGTGGGAGTTACCCGATTTTCCAGGTGTTGTGTGTCACTGTTCCCCTGGCTAGGAAAAGGGATTCTCTTCCGCCTTGCACTTCCCAGGTGAGGCGATGCCTCACCCTGCTTCAGCTCTCACTGGTCGGGGTGCAACAGCTGACCAGCACTGATTGTCCGGCATTCCCCAGTGAGATGAACCCAGTACCTCAGTTGATAATGCAGAAGTCTCTTGTCTTCTGTGTCACTCACGCTGGGAGCTGGAGACTGGAGCTGTTCCTATTCGGCCATCTTGCTCCGCCACCTCAAGCTGGAAATTATCAGTGTAACACATCAGTGAGTCTTGGTTTTATCTCCAAAATATAATTATCTTATTCATTTGTTTTTATCTCCATTGCTATCCATTTGTTTCCATCTCCATTGCTACTACTTAAGTTTAAAACACAACCATCTGACCCAAAGCAATCTACAGATCCAATAAAATCCCTATCAAAATACCAATGACATTCCTCACAGAAATAGAAAAAAAATCCTAAAATTTATACAGAGCCACAAAAGACACAGAATGCCCACAGCTATCGAGGAAAAAGAAAACTGGGAGAATTACGTTACCTGATTTCAAATTATACTACAGAGTTATAGTAACAAAAAGTGTCACATAGACCACTGGAAAAGAATAGAGAACTCAGAAACAAATCCACACACCTGTGGTGAACTCATTTTCAACAAAAGTGCCAAGAACATACACTGGGAAAAAGAAAGTCTCTTCAATAAATGGTGCTGGGAAAACTGGATATCCCTATGGGGAAGAATGAAACTGGTTCCACTATCACTTGCCATATATAAAAATCAAATAAAAATGGATTAAAGACTTCAATTTAAGACCCCAAACTATGAAACTACTATAAGAAAAAATTAGGCAACATCTCCAGGACATTGGTCTGGGCAGAAATACCTCAAGGAATACCCTACAAGCACAGGCAACCAAAGCCAAAATGGACAAATGGGACCACATCAAGTTAAAAAGCTTCTTCAAAGCAAAGGAAACAATCAATGAAGTGAAGAGACACCAAACAGAATAGAAGAAAATATTTGGAAACTATCCATCTGACAAGGGATTGATAACCAGAATATATAAGGAGCTCAAAGAAGTCTCCAGGAAAAAATCTAGTAATCCAATCAAAAATTGGCAAAATATTGGAATAGACATGCCTCAAAAGAAGACACATAAATGGCAAACAGTCATGTGAAAAGGTACTCAACATCATCGGTCATCAGAGAAATGCAAATCAAAACTACAGTGAGATATCATCTCACCCGAGATAAAAAGTCTTATATCCAAAAGATAAGCAATAACATGCTGGCAAGGATGTGGAGAAAAGGAGAAAAGGTAACCCTCATAACTGTTGAAAGGAATGTAAATTAGTACAACCACTGTAGAGAACAGTTTGGAACTTATGAAAAAGAAAAAAAAAAAAAAAAAGCCTAAAAGTTAGGGAGTGGTCAAGATGGCTCACTAGAAGCAGCTAGTGTGTATGGCTCTATCTCTCATGGAGAGGAATGGAAGGGGCGAGGAAATACAGTACTTTAAACTGAAATATCCAGGTACTCACATTGGGACTAATCAAGGAAACAACTTGACCCATGGAGAATGAAGAAAAGCAAGACAGAACAATGGCTCACCTGGGGGCGACAAAGAGCCAGGGGAACTTCTCCCACCCAGGGAAGTGGTGGGTGGAAAATCCTCAATAAAATATTGGCAAACCGGATTCAGCAGCACATCCAAAAGCTTATCCACCATGATCAAGTGGGCTTCATCCCTGGGATGCAAGGCTGGTTCAACATCTGCAAATCAATAAACATAATCCAGCATATAAAC
>NW_020262465.1:0-2940 GCF_003255815.1 Theropithecus gelada | reverse complement strand
AAAAAAAAAAAAAAAAAAAACCAAAAAAACGGATGTCTCAGCAAATATTACCAATGAGGAAACAGAAAAGTAAAAATTATCAAATTGAAAAGTATAATAACAACTAAAAAATTTACTATAGGGATTCAATAGAAGATTAGTCCTGGAAGAAAAAGAGAATTTGAATATAGGTTAGTTTAGATCATCTAGCCTAAGGAACAGGAAAAAAAAACTGAATAAATAAAAATACATAAAATCTCAGAGACTAATTGAACAGTGTCATGCTTATCAGCATACACATATTAGAATCACAGAAGATAGGAAAAAGGGGAAGAAACACTACTTGAAGATATAATAACTAAAAACTACTCAAATTTAATTAAAACATTAAGTACACATCTGAAAAATTCAGGAACCCCCAGTAAGACAACTCAAAGAGATTAATATAAACAAAATAATGAAATTGTCAAAAGCCAAAAATACTGAGAGAATTTTGAAAGCAGTAAGAGAAAAATGGCTGTCCACATACAAGGGATTCTCTCTAACATTAACTCATGATTTCATTTCCAAAACTCTGTAGTCCAAACAGATAGGATGACACATTCAAAGTAACAAAAGAATAATATCATCAACTAAGTAAGTAGTCTATATTTTGCAAAATTATACTTCGAAAACTAAGTATAATAATATTTATAGATTTCAAGTATTAGTGTGTTGGCATCTTGTGTGACTGAGGCATTAGTTAGCCTACCACAATACCAATATCATAAGGTTCTCCAAAGCAACTGAAAATGGGTCCCATCAGTTTGGTCTTATCCATATCTATCCTTGACTTAAACTACTTCTGCGTGATATAAATATTTAAAGCCTTTTCCAATATCTGATTTATGTATTTCCTGGTGAATTAATACCCTCTAAACTCCCTAGTTGTAAAATGAAGAATTTTGGAAGTTTGTGTTCTCTAGATAGTGAAATGATTAAAAATATTATGAACTTTGGGGTTGAAAACAGATGAGAATCTCCAACACTTAATAAGGATGTGGTTTTAGAAAAGGTATTTAACTTTCAATGTCTTCTTTGTAAAATGAATTCAATATTGTCTACTTCTTTAGTTTTATTGGTCCATAGATAAAGAAAATTGTGCTACCAGGTAGATCATATCCAGAATCTCACCCATACCTAATTTAGATTATTTAGATGAAGAAATTTAGATAAGATTTGAGGATTTGAATTGATGCTATAATGGGTTCAGAAATTTTGAGGACCTTGAGATGGA
This sequence comes from Theropithecus gelada, assembly GCF_003255815.1. Classification (NCBI taxonomy): domain Eukaryota; kingdom Metazoa; phylum Chordata; class Mammalia; order Primates; family Cercopithecidae; genus Theropithecus; species Theropithecus gelada. Next base: position 1,685 of record NW_020262465.1, on the reverse strand, counting down.
GCAAACATTTGGACTAACATTAATCTTTGGCAGTCAGAGGGCTAGACTGTGATGTGTAGAATAAGGTTTACCCAAGTAATTCTATATCTTAATTCCCAGAACTCTGAATATTATGTTACATGGCAAAGGGGATGTAAGGTTACAGAGAGAATTAAGATTGCTAATTAGTGGACATTAAAATAGAGATTTTCCTGAATATCCAAATGGGCTCAATGTAATCTCAAGCTTCCTGAAAAGTAGGAGAGACTATTCAAGAAGAGGTTAGAGTGATGTGATGTGAGAAGGACTCGGCTCACTGTTGCTCACTTTGAATATGGAGAAAGCAGTTTGCAAGCCAATAATAGTAGGTAGCCTCTAGAAGCTAGAAAGGGAAGGAAACATAATTTCCTCTCCAACTTCAAGAAAGGAACACAGTCCTTCTGACACATTTGTTTTAGCCAAGTGAGACCTGTGTTGGACTTCTGACATACAGAGTTGTAAAATAATACTTTTGTCTGTTTTCAAGCCAGTATAATTTAGGTAATTTAGTACAGGAGCAAGAGAAAATTAATATACCTGTTTGAGTTTTCATGAGTATTAAATTTAATTAATGTATATAATACTGTCATCGCAGTGACAGGTTAATTCATATAAATTCATGTTATATTTCTTCTGATATCTCTTTCCTCTTTTTAGATTTTATTAATGAGAATTGAAATCACATTATTATTATTAAACTAATAGCTTTCATGTTATATATTCCCTTTGGAAATAATTTTTGAAATTTATATTCAGTGTTTGCGACCATATTTGCAATATTTCTACTTAGTCATATGTTTAGTTTGCTTTGAATCACTGTCAACATACCGTAATTTACTCATATCAGTTTCTTAACTTTAGATCTAGAGTGATGTGCTTTCTGAATTCTTATAGTTCTAAGGGTGTCTCTTTTGAATGACAACTTACCTGGGCATCAAATTTTGGATCAAAATCTCTTTCTGTCAGAATTCTTCTTCAGGTATAACTCTGCTGTTTTTGGGTGTTTGGTATTGCAAAAGAGAAGCTGGAAGCCAGAGTAAATGTTGTTTATAGGTTATCAGTGTTTCCTCTTTGGATACTTGTAGACTTTTTCAAAACTCTTATGTTAAATATGTTGCTAGCTTCTGTATTCAATACTTTTTCAGACTAGGTACCCTGATCAACTGTCCCATGGAAAACAATTTAAAACATGGGATACAATTCTTTAAAACTTTTTATACATTCACCAATGCAAGAACATCAGAAATACTCAGGGGACAAAAACTATGAGAAAGTGCAAATCTTTAGCTCCAAAGCTGAAACATTGAGGATGGCTGTCATATTGAATTGGTCTTGTGCTCAAGTTGTCACCAAGAGCAAGAGAAAAGGGAAACATTCCTGGATCTGCCTGAGGTGGAACTGTTGAGAAAATTTGCCCTCCCTTCCTTTATTAAGCTGGGAAAGCAAAGGGTTGTATCCTTGCTATAAAAATGAAATAGAAATAAACCTACATTGCTCTTCCTGCTTCGTTTCCTTCATTCTCTACAGAAGACTACCAGGAGTATTGCCTGCTTCACATCTCAGGTATAAGTAAAGAAGGAAAAAAGCTAACCTTCACTCAGGTTGGTAGTCAAGATTCACACTCTAGAGATTGTTAAGAAAATTTTTGAAAGTCTAAAGTAAGAATT
>NW_020262464.1:0-2940 GCF_003255815.1 Theropithecus gelada | reverse complement strand
ATGTGTGGTATTATTTCTGAGGACTCTGTTCTGTTCCATTGGTCTATATCTCTGTTTTGGTACCAGTACCATGCTGTTTTGGTTACTGTAGCCTTGTAGTATAGTTTGAAGTCAGGTAGCGTGGTGCCTCCAGCTTTGTTCTTTTGGCTTAGGATTGTCTTAGCAATGTGGGCTCTCTTTTGTTTCCATATGAACTTTAAAGTAGTTTTTTCCAATTCTGTGAAGAAACTCATTGGTAGCTTGATGGGGATGGCATTGAATCAATAAATTACCTTGGGCAGTATGGCCATTTTCATGATATTGATTCTTCCTATCCATGAGCATGGTATGTTCTTCCATTTGTTTGTGTCCTCTTTTATTTCACTGAGCATTGGTTGTAGTTCTCCTTGAAGAGGTCCTTTACATCCCTTGTAAGTTGGATTCCTAGGTATTTTATTCTCTTTGAAGCTATTGTGAATGGGAGTTCACTCATGATTTGGCTCTCTGTTTGTCTGTTACTGGTGTATAAGAATGCTTGTGATTTTTGCACATTGATTTTGTATCCTGAGACTTTGCTGAAGTTGCTTATCAGCTTAAGGAGATTTTGGGCTAAGATGATGGGGTTTTCTAAATATACAATCATGTCATCTGCAAACAGGGACAGTTTGACTTCTTCTTTTCCTAACTGAATACGCTTTATTTCTTTCTCTTGCCTGATTGCCCTGGCCATAACTTCCAACACTATGTTGAATAGGAGTAGTGAGAGAGCACATCCATGTCTAGGTTTGCCATAAATAGCTCTTATTATTTTGAGAAACGTTCCAGCAATACTGAATTTATTGAGAGTTTTTAGCATGAAGGGCTGTTGAATTTTGTCAAAGGCCTTTTCTGCATCTTTTGAGATAATCATTTTTTTTTACCGATTGGGAAAAAATAGATGGATTTGTGAACCTGCACCGTTCAAACCCATGTCATTGAATTATATATGCATTCTATCGTTTCTATTTCTCTGGAGAATTCTAAGACAGGGTGCACCTTTTCTTTCCTATATGTCTGTACTTCTAATGGATGTGTGTATGTTTTTTGATTAGCAGTTGCTTTCATCCTCATAAGTTAAATATTCTCATAGGTTAATCAATACTGAATTTATTGAGAGTTTTTAGCATGAAGGGCTGTTGAATTTTGTCAAAGGCCTTTTCTGCATCTATTGAGATAATCATGTGGTTTTTGTCTTTGGTTCTGTTTATATGCTGGATTATGTTTATTGATTTGTGTATGTTGAACCAGCCTTGCATCCCAGGGATGAAGCCCACTTGATCATGGTGGATAAGCTTTATGATGTGCTGCTGGATTCGGTTTGCCAGTATTTTATTAAGGATTTTTGCATCGATGTTCATCAGGGATATTGGTCTAAAATTCTCTTTTTTTGTTGTGTCTCTGACAGGCTTTGGTATCAGGATGATGTTCGCCTCATAAAATGAGTCAGGGAGGATTCCCTCTTTTTCTGTTTTTTAGAATAGTTTCAGAAGGAATGGTACCAGCTCCTCCTTGTATCTCTGGTAGAATTCAGCTGTGAATCCGTCTGGTCCCGGACTTTTTTTGGTTGGTAGGCTATTAATTATTGCCTCAATTTCAGAGCCTGCTATTGATCTATTCAGGGATTCAACTTCTTCCTGATTTAGTCTTGGGAGAGTGTAAGTGTCCAGGAAATTATCCATTTCTTCTTGGTTTTCTAGTTTATTCGCATAGAGGTGTTTATAGTATTCTCTGATGGTAGTTTGTATTTCTGTGGGGTCGGTGGTGATATCCCCTTTATCATTGTTTTTTGTGTCTATTTGATTCTTCTCTCTTTTCTTTATTAGTCTTGCTAGCAGTCTATCAATTTTGTTAATCTTTTCAAAAAACCAGCTCCTGCATTCATTGATTTTTTGGAGGGTTTTTTGTGTCTCTGTCTCCTTCAGTTCTGCTCTGATCTTAGTTATTTCCTGCCTTCTGGTAGCTTTTGAATGTGTTTGCTCTTGCTTCTCTAGTTCTTTTAATTGTGATGTTAGGGGGTCAATTTTAGATCTTTCCAGCTTTCTCTCGTGGGCATTTAGTGCTATAAATTTCCCTCTACACACTGCTTTAAATGTGTCCCAGAGATTCTGGTATGTTGTATCTTTGTTCTCACTGGTTTCAAAGAACATCTTTGTTTCTGCCTTCATTTCGTTATGTACTCAGTAGTCATTCAGGAGCAGGTTGTTCAGTTTCCATGTAGTTGAGCGGTTTTGATTGAGTTTCTTAGTCCTGAGTTCTAGTTTGATTGCACTGTGGTCTGAGAGACAGTTTGTTATAATTTCTGTTCTTGTACATTTGCTGAGGAGTGCTTTACTTCCAACTATGTGGTCAATTTTGGAATAAGTGAGATGTGCTGCTGAGAAGAATGTATATTCTGTTGATTTGGGGTGTAGAGTTCTGTAGATGTCTATTAGGTCCACTTGTGCAGAGTTGGGTTCAATTCCTGGATATCCTAGTTATCTTTCTGTCTCATTGATCTGTCTACTGTTGACAGTGGAGTGTTGAAGTCTCCCCTCATTATTGTGTGGGAGTCTAAGTCTCTTTGTAAGTCTCTAAGGACTTGCTTTATGAATCTGGGTGCTCCTCTATTGGGTGCATGTGTATTTAGGATAGTTAGCTCTTCCTGATGAATTGGTCCCTTTACCATTATGTAATGGCCTTATTTTTGATATTTGTAAGCCACGTGGTTTGTCTGGAAGGTTTTTTTTTTAATTGTTTCAAATCTCCAAAATTTTTTGGTATACCGATTGGGAAAAAATAGATGGATTTGTGAACTTGCACCCTTCAAACCCATGTCATTGAATTATATATGCATTCTATCGTTTCTGTTTCTCTGGAGAATTCTAAGACAGGGTGCACCTTTTCTTTTCTATATGTCTGTATTTCTAATGGATGTGTGTATGT
>NW_020262463.1:0-2942 GCF_003255815.1 Theropithecus gelada | reverse complement strand
GATGAAAAAGCTGAACGTCTCGCTCTCCCAAGCCCCTTCCTGCTGCCGTTTCTCCAGGGCACCGGTGCCATCTGACACGCACACGCTCCCGTATTTGGACTGTGCCCGTCTGTGAGATCCACCAGAGTGAAGGCACCGTTTCCGATCGCCGTGACCTTGGCAGCCCCCAGAATGGTGCCTGGCTCATAGCAGGACCTCAACCCATACGTGGTGACTGAATAAAGTAAGACGTGATGGAGTGACCTGTGGCTTCAATCTCCATTTTCTGCAGAAAGGCTCCCACTTCACTGGCCATGGTCTGAGTGTCACAGGAGTTTGCTATTTGAATCGTTTCTACCAGGGACGGTGAGTGAAAATGGAGGAAACATCTGCAGCTGCTTACAAAGACGAGGACCTGCTCCACACACGGGCGGCCGTTTATCTGTGAGGCCTCTGCACGCTGGTGTATCCATGTCCACCTTACCTCACTGCAAGGCTAAATGCGGCTGCTCCACGGGACGCCACGCTCTCTGTGCCAAGACCCCGGGGAATTTCCTAAACTGGGATGGACCCGCCCAGGCCCAGGACCCTGCAGCTGGCTGCTTGATCTGTGTCCCTAGGTAAGGGAGCTTGTCCTGGTTTGTGCCCAGGAGGGCGTGCCCAGGGGTCCTTGCCTCGGATGACCCCTGGAGTGATGTGGAGGGGATTTCTACAGGAGCAGATCTGTCCCCACAGCGACCAAGCACCATCTCAGCCATATCAGCCACAGGTTCCACCAAGCAGCGAAACAAACCAGGTCCCCCCAGATCCCCCAGCAGAAGAAGGGATGCCCAGCCCTCCCACCGCGTCCAGAGGCACCAGCCACAGGCACCTCCCAGGACGTGCACTCCCCACTCCCCCTCCCCAAATCTCTTAAACTACAGCACTGCGTGGCTGACTGATGCCATTTCTCCCTCCCTCCTGCGTGGTTCCCCTGCTCTCAGCCTCACACCCGCTGTGCACTCAGCATCTCCCCTCGGCTGCCTCATGGGCTTGTTCCACCCGAAGTGGCTTCTCCCCCGGAGACGCGCCTGTTCTCCCCTCTCAGCTCAGGGAGTGGCAGAATGTCCAGGTTCACAGGTCACAACACTCGCGTCATCCAGGACTCCCGTCCTTCCCTCCACACACACGTCCCAGACATCGGAAACCCCTGCTGGCTCCTCTTGCAAAACATACCCACGCCGGCCAGCACGCACCCCTGCCAGCTCCCCCCCCAACAGCACACACCCCTGCCACCTCCCCGCCGGCCTGCACGCACCCCTCCCCCCCGGCCCGCACGCACCCCTGCCAGCTCCCGCCTGGCCCCACCACCTCTAGAGCGTCCCTGGAGGGTGGCAATGATCCCGACTGCATTTGCCTTCCAGTCTACCCTGGCACGCCCCAGTCTGTCCCGGTCTATCTGTCACATAGCCCTGGGGTGGACCCATCTCTGCAAGAATAAAGCCAAAGTACTTCCGAAGGAAATGCAAGACTCCTCAGCAGCCCTCCACCACCACCCACGCCTTTCCTTCCCCTCTCCCGGGATTCCCTCCCTGCCCGTCTCCCCAGCCTCCTGGAGCTGCTCCCACGCTGCAGGACAAGGCCAGCCCCGGGGCCTGGACACTTTCTCTCACCTCCGTGCAGAAGGCTCTTCCCAGACCGGCCCTGCCTTGCTCCCTCACCTCCTCCTCCTCACTTCTCAGTAAGGCCTTCCCTCAGCACCCGTTCAGAGTTGAAACCTTCTTCCTCTGCCTCCCTTCCCCGCCTTGGTTCCCACAGCAGGTCAATGGGCATGGCGGGCCCCAGGTTGCTCATGCGGGTGTCTGTTCTCTGCTTTCCCAACTAGAACCCATGTTCCCCGGTGCCACGGGTGCTCGTGGCGGGATCCCTGGCTCCCAGAACAGTGCCTGCCACATCTGTTATGTGCTCATTCTCACTCTGTCGCCCAGGCTGGAGTGGAGCGGCGCCATCTCAGCTCACTGCAACCTCCATCTCCTGGATTCAAGCAATTCTCGTGCCTCAACCTCCTGATTAGCTGGGATTACAAGCCTGTGCCACCACACCTGGCTAATTTTTATATTTTTAGTAGAGATGGGTTTTGCCACGTTGGTGAGGCTAGTGTCAAACTCCTCGCTTCAAGTGATCTGCCCCCTCCGCCTCCCAAAGTGCTGGAATTATAGGCGTGAGCCACTGCGCCGGCCACACTCAGTCAATACGTGTTGAATGAATAATAATTGTGTTGGCTGGGTACTCTGGTTCATGCCTGTAATCCCAGCAGTTTTGGAGGCCGAGGCAGAAGGACCACTTGAGGTCAGGCGTTTGAGACCAACCTGAGCAACAAAGCAAGTCCCCGTCTCTATTGTAAAAATAGAAACAGTTATCCGGGCCTGGTGATTCACACCTGTGGTCCCAGCTACTCGGGAGGCTGAGGCAGGAGGATCACTTGATCCCAGAAGTTCGAGGCTACACTGAGCAGTGATCATGCCGCTGCACTCCAGCCTGGCTAGCAGAGCAATATCATGTCTCAAAAAAAAAAGAAAATGTACTATGAAATACAACAGAATTTATTCTTCCATCTCACTGGCTCGCTTTCCTGCTCTCTAACTTCAGACCTTTCCTTTGGGTGTTTAGTTAATGGCTTCACTTTTCTTCCTAGAAACCACAACACAGAAGAAGCCACCGCGTCTCTGCCATATTCTCCCCGGGACGGGAGGACCCCATCCCTCGTCAGCCCCCTCCTTCCTACCCCTTCACCTTCGCTCTCCCCACACATCTGTCCTTGTCTTCCTGTTGTGGACCACTCTCCACCCCGGGGACCCAGAGCCAAGTCTCCAACCCAGACAGAGGGAGAGGGACAGGAAAAGGGGAGTAAGACACCAAGGATAGAGAGAGAAAGAAGTGGGTCAAAGGAAGAGGATGAGAAGAAAGAGTGAGGAGAGACCCAC
>NW_020262462.1:0-2942 GCF_003255815.1 Theropithecus gelada | reverse complement strand
GATGAAAAAGCTGAACGTCTCGCTCTCCCAAGCCCCTTCCTGCTGCCGTTTCTCCAGGGCACCGGTGCCATCTGACACGCACACGCTCCCGTATTTGGACTGTGCCCGTCTGTGAGATCCACCAGAGTGAAGGCACCGTTTCCGATCGCCGTGACCTTGGCAGCCCCCAGAATGGTGCCTGGCTCATAGCAGGACCTCAACCCATACGTGGTGACTGAATAAAGTAAGACGTGATGGAGTGACCTGTGGCTGAAATCTCCATTTTCTGCAGAAAGGCCCCCACTTCACTGGCCGTGGTCTGAGTGTCACAGGAGTTTGCTGTTTGAATCGTTTCTACCAGGGACGGTGAGTGAAAATGGAGGAAACATCTGTAGCTGCTTACAAAGACGAGGACCCGCTCCACACACGGGCGGCCGTTTATCTGTGAGGCCTCTGCACGCTGGTGTATCCATGTCCACCTTACCTCACTGCAAGGCTAAATGCGGCTGCTCCACGGGACGCCACGCTCTCTGTGCCAAGACCCCGGGGAATTTCCTAAACTGGCATGGACCCGCCCAGGCCCAGGACCCTGCAGCTGGCTGCTTGATCTGTGTCCCTAGGTAAGGGAGCTTGTCCTGGTTTGTGCCCAGGAGGGTGTGCCCAGGGGTCCTTGCCTCGGATGACCCCTGGAGTGATGTGGAGGGGATTTCTACAGGAGCAGATCTGTCCCCACAGCCACCAAGCACCATCTCAGCCATATCAGCCACAGGTTCCACCAAGCAGCGAAACAAACCAGGTCCCCCCAGATCCCCCAGCAGAAGAAGGGATGCCCAGCCCTCCCACCGCGTCCAGAGGCACCAGCCACAGGCACCTCCCAGGACGTGCACTCCCCACTCCCCCTCCCCAAATCTCTTAAACTACAGCACTGCGTGGCTGACTGATGCCATTTCTCCCTCCCTCCTGCGTGGTTCCCCTGCTCTCAGCCTCACACCCGCTGTGCACTCAGCATCTCCCCTCGGCTGCCTCATGGGCTTGTTCCACCCGAAGTGGCTTCTCCCCCGGAGACGCGCCTGTTCTCCCCTCTCAGCTCAGGGAGTGGCAGAATGTCCAGGTTCACAGGTCACAACACTCGCGTCATCCAGGACTCCCGTCCTTCCCTCCACACACACGTCCCAGACATCGGAAACCCCTGCTGGCTCCTCTTGCAAAACATACCCACGCCGGCCAGCACGCACCCCTGCCAGCTCCCCCCCCAACAGCACACACCCCTGCCACCTCCCCGCCGGCCTGCACGCACCCCTCCCCCCCGGCCCGCACGCACCCCTGCCAGCTCCCGCCTGGCCCCACCACCTCTAGAGCGTCCCTGGAGGGTGGCAATGATCCCGACTGCATTTGCCTTCCAGTCTACCCTGGCACGCCCCAGTCTGTCCCGGTCTATCTGTCACATAGCCCTGGGGTGGACCCATCTCTGCAAGAATAAAGCCAAAGTACTTCCGAAGGAAATGCAAGACTCCTCAGCAGCCCTCCACCACCACCCACGCCTTTCCTTCCCCTCTCCCGGGATTCCCTCCCTGCCCGTCTCCCCAGCCTCCTGGAGCTGCTCCCACGCTGCAGGACAAGGCCAGCCCCGGGGCCTGGACACTTTCTCTCACCTCCGTGCAGAAGGCTCTTCCCAGACCGGCCCTGCCTTGCTCCCTCACCTCCTCCTCCTCACTTCTCAGTAAGGCCTTCCCTCAGCACCCGTTCAGAGTTGAAACCTTCTTCCTCTGCCTCCCTTCCCCGCCTTGGTTCCCACAGCAGGTCAATGGGCATGGCGGGCCCCAGGTTGCTCATGCGGGTGTCTGTTCTCTGCTTTCCCAACTAGAACCCATGTTCCCCGGTGCCACGGGTGCTCGTGGCGGGATCCCTGGCTCCCAGAACAGTGCCTGCCACATCTGTTATGTGCTCATTCTCACTCTGTCGCCCAGGCTGGAGTGGAGCGGCGCCATCTCAGCTCACTGCAACCTCCATCTCCTGGATTCAAGCAATTCTCGTGCCTCAACCTCCTGATTAGCTGGGATTACAAGCCTGTGCCACCACACCTGGCTAATTTTTATATTTTTAGTAGAGATGGGTTTTGCCACGTTGGTGAGGCTAGTGTCAAACTCCTCGCTTCAAGTGATCTGCCCCCTCCGCCTCCCAAAGTGCTGGAATTATAGGCGTGAGCCACTGCGCCGGCCACACTCAGTCAATACGTGTTGAATGAATAATAATTGTGTTGGCTGGGTACTCTGGTTCATGCCTGTAATCCCAGCAGTTTTGGAGGCCGAGGCAGAAGGACCACTTGAGGTCAGGCGTTTGAGACCAACCTGAGCAACAAAGCAAGTCCCCGTCTCTATTGTAAAAATAGAAACAGTTATCCGGGCCTGGTGATTCACACCTGTGGTCCCAGCTACTCGGGAGGCTGAGGCAGGAGGATCACTTGATCCCAGAAGTTCGAGGCTACACTGAGCAGTGATCATGCCGCTGCACTCCAGCCTGGCTAGCAGAGCAATATCATGTCTCAAAAAAAAAAGAAAATGTACTATGAAATACAACAGAATTTATTCTTCCATCTCACTGGCTCGCTTTCCTGCTCTCTAACTTCAGACCTTTCCTTTGGGTGTTTAGTTAATGGCTTCACTTTTCTTCCTAGAAACCACAACACAGAAGAAGCCACCGCGTCTCTGCCATATTCTCCCCGGGACGGGAGGACCCCATCCCTCGTCAGCCCCCTCCTTCCTACCCCTTCACCTTCGCTCTCCCCACACATCTGTCCTTGTCTTCCTGTTGTGGACCACTCTCCACCCCGGGGACCCAGAGCCAAGTCTCCAACCCAGACAGAGGGAGAGGGACAGGAAAAGGGGAGTAAGACACCAAGGATAGAGAGAGAAAGAAGTGGGTCAAAGGAAGAGGATGAGAAGAAAGAGTGAGGAGAGACCCAC